>NW_026922227.1:0-19597 GCF_032062105.1 Saccostrea cuccullata | reverse complement strand
AACATAACTTTCTATATCTTTTGCAAATTTCTTTATAATTGTTTTATTATATTTAACAATAAAACATTTAAATCCAACATCAAATGCCTTATAAATTGAATAAGTTGTATCTTTTTAAGTACCATTTTAAAAATGGTTTAATATTTCAAGACCTTAATACAGCATTTTAATTAGAATGACTTTTTTTCCACATGAAGAAATATTTAGAAGAAAGATAACTCCTCATCACAGATATATTTTTTTCTTACAACAACATACAATATTGTGATTTTCTGACTTAGGAAACATCGCTCCATGATGTTTTTTAACATGATTTAAATAGGTATAATAGTAAGAATCACATATTTTATATTTAATGTTGTGGTAATGAATCGTTACTCTTTCTATTCTCTGTGTTCAATTTCTCCATTTCATCTGCACATTGAAATGATTTCTGAAAAAAGCAGCGCTTCATGCTTCAAACTATTTTCCATGTAGCTCTAATGTTATTGTTGCTTATGAAAATCAATATTACAAATTTAAAACTTTCTAAGGAGGGTCGTGACCCCTTAAATGAAAACATTTGGTATATCACTGTATTAAAAAATTTTAAAATGTAAACAGTAAGTGTTTGATTTCCTATCAATAGTTAATTGTGTTACAATAATTTTCACCAAAATACATTTATAAATTAATCATATTACAAAACCCGAGCATTTACAAAGGTTTTGTATTTTCACATGTGGTCATGAAATAGTCCAGAAAATGAAACCTTCCAAGGTAAGATGCAAATCCTATACGGTACAAATTTTGATGCACCAGATTTCGAAAAATTATGTCTCTTCAATGATACTAGTACTTTGACATGCCGAAAAGTTTTCTTCAAAGAGTTTTTTTTTAAATTAAATCTTGGTGTTGAGTCCTGAGGGTTGTGTTACGCTGTCTTTTTGAATATTTTCCGGATGCCCTACAGCGTATCCTCTTAATTTGTACTTTGGCAAATTCGTACTGAATTCATATTTATCATTGAATGTGTAAAATTATATATTTACCATCCTTGTTGTTAGTAATGATATACGGTAGTTCGACTTTATCAAGTCTGACCTCGTTATGGTCCGACAGTGTATCATAGTCCAAATTATATATCTATCAGCGAAAAATAGGATTGGCGAAGATCCAACGTTGAATCAATGTTGGCAATTCAACTCAATTTGAATTCAATGTTGATTCAACGTTAAATTTTCAACGATGAACAGTCAACGTTGAATCAATATTGTATCTAGATTTATCAACGTCTAAACCCAATTTCAACTAATATTCAACGTTTAATCAACGTTGTGTGCCTGCTGGGTTACTACTGCGTTTAGGACAGCGAAGGGCTAAATGAGAGATGAGTGCATAATAAAAGTATTATTAAACAGTCTCGTTTAAAGTCATCATTTCGTAAATTCTATGGTCGATACAATGACTTTGTCAGCAAATACAATTTATCATTGAGTCAAATGCTGACTGACGTTTTTCATACCAATTGTTAGTCCATTATTTATACACTGAATTGACGTCGGATTTTTTCCGTTATTTCCTGATCATGACAACGAGCACACGGCGGGTGTGACCGGTCGGCAGGGGATGCTCACTCCTCCATGGCACCTGATCCCACCTCTGATGTTTCAGAGGTCCGTGTTTGCTCTGCTCTTATTTTGTATATTGTTTAATGGACGTTGAGATTGAATACTGTTCGTTATCTCCATATCCTTCTTCTATACACCCATTCTCAATAAAAGTGTGCATTGGAGATTTAAGTTTTGAAAAAATAAAGTTGTTGAATTAATAGATTTTTGTTATTAATTTCAAATTAGTAGAGTTTACAGATTCCGAATTCATATGTTTTCTCACGTAAATAATCAACATTATTAATTATGCTACAAGAAATATAGACCTTTAATCAATTGAAAAATGTGCGTTACCATTAGAAGGAAAACAGAAAGTGAACATAATTCTAAAAATCTCTTTCACAACACACAACCACATATGGCATGCATGGCTCGTTTGACACTCAAATTCTTGCAAGGTAACAGCAACCTGTTTCTTCCACAGTCATCTAAATCGCTAGATTTTATCCAAATTAAGCAGCATTGGGCAAAATGGATTGACATGATTTGCAAAAGACAATTACATCCCCAGACTGCTGACCAAAGTTCTACATTTGGAGTGGAAGAGTATTCCTATGCAGTTTTTATTACACACACTTGCTTCCGTTAGATACCATTTGTGGCCATCATTTGTGTCTGCGGGGGGCATACAAAATATTGATCTTTAACGGCCTTAAACTGATTATAATTTTAAACTTGTTGAGTAATTATGATATTTAGATAGTATTCTTGATGCTTACAAAATTTCTGTGTTATTAATGCATCATTTTACTAATTAATCTTTATGTTCAATGTATCACAAAAATTCTACTATGCCTTTCTTTTTTTGAAGAGTATATTTACAAAAAATCGGAAAAAGAAAAACAAATATCAAATTTGTAATATTTTATTTTTGTCAAGATGGTTCAAAATCAACTTTCGGTAAAGGATTGAAAATCATTCAACCGTTAAAATACTGATTTGGTAAAGCTGAAGATTTCATAACTTTTAAAGCAAAAAGTTATAACCTGCATAGAAATCTTCGTAAAATGTTGCGTTTCGTTTGTGTTTCAGTATAAATATATCTGTATTTATCCTCTTATATTCCTGCTGTAAAAAACAAAAATATTTATTATATTTTTCTGAGAAAAAAAATGGAACCGCTACTGAGGGTCAGTAGGTTGGCTTCTACAATTTATAAAACAATGTAAGCTATTATAGAGTACAACATGTACTTGGATGAATTCAAATAATAAACATTATCTTTTTTACCCTGAGAACTAATTTTCAGATTTTTGTTCTTTTACATCGTTTATCTGTAAAAATTTACAATTCTTTTCTGAGAACCTGGATTGTGCTATTTCCAAAAAAAAAAAAAAATAAAGTTTGAATATACTTTGATATGTCTGTTGTGAAGATTTGCCTAACTCCTTTTTAGTTTATCACAATTTAACGGTTTTCCTGTTGTTGTTGTTTTTTGTCCTCAATAAGTCAAGTTATTTTTACAAAAAGATGTAATTGTAGATTTTGTTTCTGTCAGTCTCATTTCTTTCAGAGATTTTGTTGGATAAAAAATATATAAGATAATCAATTTACCATTGCATCGATCAGTATTTTTAAATCAAACAATCAAATAGATATTTCAATGGAAGCCATTTGACTGAAGACTAAAAAATATTGTAAACCAATAAACACTTGTTTATTGACATTATGGTAGGAAGGCAAAGGTGAAGCTAAAATTTACTTGAACATCTTGAATTTCAAATTCGGGATGTTTAAATTTGTTCAAGAAAATGTAGAAGTTATTTTTTCTGAACTGTTAAATTTTGGTTGATAGAAATATAAAGAATGTGAATGAATTAAACCCTTCGCCTCCTTGTCTCAACCCGGATCTAAGATACACAAACGATAAGGAAATGTTATTCCTTTCGTAAGATATCAAATTAAAATTAAAACTATTTTTAACGTTTTTTTTTTCTTTCAAAAATATTTAAGATGATTGTCTGTTCTATTTAAATTGGAAAATTTAAAACACGCACACCATCTGTTTATCATCATTGAGGTTTTGTATTTAAATGTACATGCTATTTATTTAATCTATTTTCAAGGTTTTAGACAACACAATGTTAGACCTTTAAAGTACTTTCTACCTAACAAATCTGTACAATATCATCAAAAAGGTTCATAAAGACTTCTGGTTGTTCAGATGTAGTAAGTTTTGTAGATACACGTATTTGTATCTACACAAATATATATTAGCCCAGAAACCCTTTTTTCAACACTGCGTTTAGGAAAACATAAGGCTAAATTTGAGATGAGTTCATAATAGAAGTTTTATAATGATTTCTAATTATTTTTTTGAGAAAAGAATAATTTAGTAAGGCTCAGTAGTATGACATAAACTTGCAACGAAGAAACGTAATAAAAATCTTTCTATTAGATAAGAAACTTTTTGATTCTTTTTCTTATTCGTTGTATAAATTTTTACTTTGTAAATGGAAATTGTTAAATTAACACAGTACAAAGTAAAAGAAAACAAAAAACAGGAAAAAATATAAATAAAGATTTATTCACATTGATGTGTCTGTAGAGAAATTTTTCCTTGTTTTGCTAACGAATTTTCAAGCACCATTTTCCTCTCTATCATTTATATATCTGTCACGTGATTCTTTCAGCATTTTATTGTTAATTTTCTGGTGTCAGTCTCAACACATCGTGTCATTATCTTTAATTTGAAATCTTTGTTTAAATAAGGAAAACAGTTTATAAATAAATGATTTGCTTGCCCAAATCCCCCCCCACTCACCCCATATACATATTAAGGACAGATGATACACACAAAAAATGGATGTCTGGATTGGTGTATATTTTTTTACCTAAATGTAAATGATGCAAATAATTTTCAAGAATATAAAGAAATTGTGAACATTCTTTGATGTTCAAAATATAATCATTTTGAAATCATACTTATTATTCTATACAAATATTGTTTACTTAAATTACATTCAGTTTAAATTACATATGCTTGAATTATATTCCATTTTTACGAAATCTGAGAATTCCCTTGTTTGATATGATACTGGATGTAAAAAAAAATGAGAAGAATTTATATGGGACACATTTGCAGTGTACATGTACAGCAGAATGCAGACAAAAAATGATGTACAGCATGTCAGAGTCACTATGATCCTAAGCATAAACAGTGTTATGAGTGCTAAACTCAAATACATTGACTGTTGCAGAAGAAACTGAGATGAAATTCAGTAGGGCTTGATGAAAAAAGATCCATAAACGATAAGGAAATATTTTCTTTTCCTTTTAGTTATATATCACTAAAACTTTATTTTTTTCCCTAAAGATATTTAAAATTATAGCCTATTTTATTTTTATTGGGAAAATTAAAACACGCATACCATCTGTTTATCATCATTGTGTTTTTCTATTTAAACGTGCATGCTATTTATTTAATTTATTTTCTAGTTGTAAGACAACACAATGTTAGACCGTTAACAATATTCTCTACCTAACAAATCTGTAAATATCATCCAAATAAGTTCATAAAGACTTATGTTGGTTCAGATACATTGTGTAATAAGTTTTGTAGATACATGTATTTGTACCTACACAAATATACATTAGCACAGAAACCCTTTTTTCACTAATGCGTTTGGGACAGCTTAAGGCTAAATGAGAGATGAGTGCATAATAAAAGCAATGATTTCTAATAAATTTTTTGAAAAAAAGGTAGTAATGGATAGTTGGATTACTTATAAACTTGCAACGAAGAAACAGAATAAAAACAACTTTCTACCTGATGATAAAGTTTTTGATATTTTTCTTATTCCTTGTACAAATTTTACTTTGTTCATGGAAATTATTAAATAAAGACATTACAAAGTAAAAGAATACAAAAAAAGAAAAATAATAAAGCTAAATTTTCTTTGATATATCTGTTGAGAATTTTTTTCCTTGTTTTGCTAACGAATTTTCAAGCACCGTTTTCCTCTTTATCATTTATATATCTGTCACGTGATTTATTCAGCAGTTCATTGTAAATTTTCAGTCAGTTTCAACACATCGAGCCATTATCTTTTATTGAAATCTTTGTTTAAATTAGGAAATAGTTAGTAAATAAATAATTTGTATGCCCAACCCCCCCCCTCAACCCCATATACACATTAAGGAGAGATGATACAAACAAAACAAGAGGCCCACGGGCCTTATAGGTCACCTGAGTATCATGTAACAACTTTCTAGCGATTGTATTTGGTTCGTGTTTTTATCAAAAAGCCATGAAATTCACAAATTTTGAAAGAGGCACCATTGCTTATCAAAGGGCAGATTTCAAAGCATAAATTTATTTATAGTCAAAGTACCCCTGGTACCCCTGACCCAGCGGCCCTGAAATTATCTATTTTGAAAGAGGCCCCTTTCTTCATTATAAGGCCAGCATTTTTTTAGGTTTAGGTTTAGTTATGAACATGAGAATAAAAAAGTCCCGAAGGTAAAGGAAATAAAAAAAAATTGATAAATCAATTATTAACATTTGTACATTCTTTTTTATGCTATCCTAATAGGCTCCTTACCACTGGACAAATAATGCTTACAAATAGGAAAGTAGAACATTTAATTGCTTATTTCATCGTCTGCCAGTTTGGGTCAGTTATATAAATTTTGTGATGTTGATCAAAAAATCAATTCTTTAAAAGTCTTTCAATATATCTTCATTTTTTTAATATGTGTAGTCATTGTTCTAAAATTTACTTGATGCCTAAAATTATAATTCCTATCATAAAACAGACAGGGAGTATTGGGGAGTAGGGTGAACATTTTTTCAATTAAGTGTGAAATAATTTTTCTGGCTGATACAAATGATACTGTATGCCTGTATATATTTGTATCTTCTTGCCTTTTTATACTAAGTTAATTTTTTTTTATTTCTTCATGTTATTATTTCTTCCTTAAATGGTCTTAACTTCTCCCATAGTTTTATTCATTACATCTGATGCATAAGCAACCCTTTTCTGAAGAATGATACTGTAAGCTACAACAGAGACCTAAACAATGTCGCTAGCAATATGCAATAGCTACCACGGGAAGTTTAAAACCTGGGGGAGGAAAATAATTTACAGATAGATACTTTTGAAACGAATACCTAATTATCTCACCAGCATGTCATTGTGCAACAAAGTCGTCAGCATTTTATTTGTCCTTTGAACGGGTGAAACGTTTTGAATGGCACTCTTATCGATGAATTTTACACTAAACCAAGCTATCTTCTCAGATCTAGCTTTATTTACCCGCCGTTTCATCGTAAAACCGGAAGTGCGAGTTCGTAAATTTGAAATCTTGATCCCGACCCAAAATTGACATCGTAAAGAAATTTTTTTTTCTGAAAATTCAAAACCTTGAGCGGAGGGTTTGTAAACTGAAAATAAAATAAATCCTGGTCTTAAATATGTAATTAGATCATTAGCACATTAACCAGGAGCAAAGGATAAGATGTTCACAGAATTCATGCATTTCACTATATAATCATTGGAGCCCCACCCTTAAACAAGAACCCCTGACCCTGGGGCCATAAAATTCACAATTTTGGTAGAGGCACTCTTGCTCATCATAACTATGTACTTAGTTTATTTAATCCCCAGGAGCAGAGAAAAAGATTTCCAAAGAATTCGTGTATTTTCACTATATTATCAATAGAGCCCCGCCCTAACACCAGAACCCCTGACCCTGGGGCCATAAAATTCACAATTTTGGTAGAGGCACTCTTGCTCATCATAACTATGTACTTAGTTGGTTTATTTAATACCCAGGAGCAGAGAAGAAGATGAAAAGCTGAAAATGTTCAAATCTTAACACACGACGGACGACGGACGCCGACAGACAAACATGGATGGCAATAGGTCACCTGAGTGACTCAGGTGACCTAAAAAAATGAATGTCTGGATTGGCATATATTTTTTTTACTTTATTTCATTGCAAATGATGCAAATAATAATTTTCTAGAATACAAAGAAATTACCTTCCGTGATGTTTAAAATTCTAAAAATCCTTCTTAAACCATCTTTATTATTACAAAATGATAAATATTTTTTAATTTAATTTCCATGTTTTTGAAATTTTAGATAACAAATAAACGAATACGCTGTAAAACTTATTCATTTTGTTCATCAAAACATGTCTTAATTCTCTTTTCAAAATTTTCTTTTACAAAATTTGTTTGAATCATTTTTTCTAAACTTAAAAAATGATATAACTACGATTTCAAAGGAGAAAAATTATGTCATATACTTGTATCCGTATCTGCGAGTTGTAAGTCGTAAACCCTGGCATTTCTCAATATAAATTTTTATACATAAAATAAATCACAAAGGCGATTCTGGTTTGCCTATGCTCGAATTATATACAATTTTTACGAAGCCTGAGAATTCCCCTGTTTGATATGATATTGGATGTAGAAAAATGATAGGAATTTATGGGACACATTTGCAGTGTAGCAAAATGAAGGCTAAAAATGATGTACAGCATGATAGTGTCACTATGATGCGATGCATAAACAGTGTTGTGAATGCTAAACTAAACATATTGTCAGTTGCAGAGGAAATTCAGATGAAATGCAGTAGGGCTTGATGAAAACTGTATCTAAAAATAAAGGTTAATGGCCCCAGATCTATTGGTGAATTTTTAATAGGGATTTTCTTGATCTATAGAAAATGAGTGTGCTATTCTTCTTTCTCGGGACTGCGGTTTGGCTGTATGGGTGCGACTGAGGCCAGGTCTTGGAAAACAAAAAAAATAAAAAGTCACCAAATGCAATGTTGGTACATGTCCACTTAAATAAGTAAATTACGTGTTATACGTTGATACAATTTAAAAGGTACAATCATGCAGGCATATTAGTGATACGATAATCAATAAGGCCTTCAAAATACCTTGATCGTAATTTATTTATCATGAAAATAAGACACTAGCTTAATCAAAAGGATTTGTGTTTTATACAATAAAATATATTTATATGTATCTTTCAGGCAGGTAAATTAAATAAACTGAAAAAAAATCTTATGAATATTTTGACAGTGATCATATGAGAATCATATGAAACAGTGATCATATGAGAATCATATGAAACAGTGTTCACTAATTGCCCTTGGTATACTCAAGTAAAATTGCAATTTCAATAATGTATATCAATAGTAATTATTTATTAATTATTATTAAACATACTAAAACTAACAGAGGACGGGTTTTAAAGGATATTACTTAATGAATTTAATGAAAGCAGGGATGCTAATGACTTTGTTAATCCACGGACAGTCTAAAGATTTTTGCGTGATCATGATTATAAGCGAAGAGTTGTTAGAAAAAAAATGGTCGTTTCCGAGATCAACAGAAAAAGGCGTGTTGCATGGCGTTTAGAGAAAAGAAAACTCACAGTGAATATATTGGAACACAATTATATTTTCTGATGAAAGTCAGATAGTTTTAGGAGAGAATCATAGAGTGTATGTGTGGAGAACATCTAAAGAATCGTACTTGCCGCAGTGCATGTGCCCCTCTAGGCAGTGAAGGATTTCGGTAATGGTGTGGGGATGCATCATTTACCACGGGGTTGGTACACTTTGCATGGTCAATGCAAATATTAATGCAGTAAAATACATATCCATTTTAGAAAATCAACTATGGCCAGTCATTGCCCGACATTTCCTCAACAAAACCTATCGTTTTCAAGACAACAACGCCCCCGTCCATAGAGCTGGTATTACTGTAGATTACAAACAACAAAATAATATTCCTACAATTGTATGGCCAGCTCAATCACCGGACATTAATACTATAGAGAATTTATGGTTAAAAATCAAGAGAACTCTGCAAAATCGAGCTCCAAACATAAAGACTCCGGAAGAATTGTTCGATGCTATTTTACACATCTGGATTTCCTTCGACGAAAACTATATCAAATCCTTGTATGAATCTATTCCCCGTCGATTATTAGCAGTAATCAAGTCTAACGGCCACCTCACCAAGTATTAATAAAGGTAAGTCTGTTATTTGTTTCACAATTTATTGTTTATTTTTACGAAGCGCATTGTGTTTACGTCCGCCATTTTGAAAATCGCGAATACTTTTGTCATAGCGCTGTACATAACGTTAGTGATCTGTAAGTAATTTTGGATAAATTTTTTTCTGAATGGATGTAAACATTACAATTAACATGTTAGGCTAAAGGCATAAATTTGTTTTCTTTTTGTTTTGACTTTTGTTACGTACTGATTTGAAAGTGAAAGTAGAAACCCTGTATAGCAGTTTGGCGTTTTTGTATGTTGAGATCGTCATCAAGTCGGTTCTTTCATCAACTTAATGACAAATGTTTATTTGTATGGCCTATAGATGCATTCAACAGCTTGAGTTCAGAGTCACCGTGCTGCTTTTTTATTAAGTCCAAGAAGCCAAAAGCTGATAAGACTGGCGATTGATCCAAAAGCTGATTGTGACAGACGATTGCATCATCACAATATCAAAGGTAAAAAGAAATACTTGCAATAAAAAATCAACATCTATCTGTAATGACTCCTTTATGACAAAATATTTCTTGATAATTTCTTTTTGTTCCTTTATAATTCTACATTGTTTGCATGGCTTCATCAAAAATAAATTCAACTCATAATATAGAAGTTGTATTCTACATTTTAAACAATTTTAATCCAATGCACTTTTAAAATATGGTAAGTATGAATAGAATATGCTGGCTTTAAAAGCTATGAAATTATACATAAACTTCAAGGGGTAAATTGAATTTTTGAATTTCAGCATAAAATTAATAATAACAGTGGCGCTACTTTCAAGGTACACATATGCATGTGTATGTGTTGAAAGTACATCAGATAGCTAATCCATTGAATATTTACATCTATGTATTCATTGAGTGACATTTATAAAAAAAATTCTAATATGGTACTAATAAAGAACCTAGTTTCAGGTAAAATATAAGATATTTAAGACTATTGAGAACCTACAAACTTGTATACTCTCTCTTTTAGTTTTAGTTATGCTTAGAAAACATCTACTGTGTTAATATTTGTTTTACAGGTTCAATATACAGTCAGCCTCTCATAAGAAAAAATCCAAAGATCCTAGGCTTGTTTCAAAGTGAAGGTAACTACACACTGTTTAACAGACTTTGTTATATTTTTCCCAACAAAGTTTCTACTTCTCTGTAATTTTTTTTCCCCAAAATTAATATATTTAAATTTTTTTCCCCAAAATTAATATATTTGTGTCAGAATCTTCTTGATTTTTGGCAATAATACTATTTGAACATTCCAAATTCAATTGACAAAAATAAAAAAAATTGCTTTTTTTGATTTTATGATTTTAATATGAAGCATATCTTCCAATAGTGTAATTGTCTTGCAAAATTCAATTCAATTGTCAAAACTAAAAAAAATCCTTTTTATAATTTTATTTTATAGCATATTTTCCAACGGTGTCTTGCAAATTACATCATAGGATTTCACAAAACACCTAGTATAACATATATATCGTTAGTTTTATCTCGTATTATATCTGTGTCGATGAATTGGGAATACATTTGTTTACTGATTAAAAGTTACTTTAATATAGCTTGTAGAATAGATTTTGTAATTTAAGAATTATTTTGTTTTTATTTTTAAAATTTTTGTAGAGACTAGAGACCATTCTGTGCCACAAAAAAATTGTTTACGAAGGGGAGAACTGGGGTGGATTTGCATGTTTGGTGCAGTTCAAAGAGATTTTCAAAATGGTCAGGTCAGAGGGAGGACAACTGAAAATATTGAAAAGATACAGAAGGAAAACGAACAAGGAAATATATGGAATAATTATGAAATGTGGAGGATGTACACAATCTTGTCTGAATTTGACCTGTAAAGATTTCCCATTCTTATTTATATGCTAGAATATGACAAATGTTATTGCTGATATTTCAATTTTGCTGTGGACACTTTCATGTCATATGGTATTTTTATACAAATACATGAACTAATTATTTTATTCATTTGTATATGTATACATGTTTAACTACTTAATCATTTTGCTGAAATCTTATGATTTGTACCCATTTAAGAATACGTTAAATACATGTATCGACAAATGCTACTGACTTGTTTGTATATTTTCTTGTTTAGAATGTACACTGTGAAAAATAAGTTATTTCTCTTGATGAAAATAATTTTATCAAAAATGTTGTGTATTAAAGCATTATAAGATATTTTAAAATATTTAACCAATGAATATGGATCATTGTAATGTAATGAATTTTCATCTAAAGCAGAAATATCTGATTTTTAAACGTGTACAAGAATGTGAAAAATATTGAAAGATAACACACATAACTGTTTCATATGATTTACATATGATGCCCCTTTCATATGATTCTCATATGTAAATGGCTTGAAACACACTGAAGTGTTTCATATGATTTACATATGATGCCCTTTTCATATGATTCTCATATGTAAATGGCTTGAAACACACTTAAATCATTCATATGCAAATCATATGTAGTTATTTTCATATGATTCACATATGTGGATCATATGTAAATCATATGATTTGCTTCATAAGATTCACATATGATGCCCTTTTTCTATGATTCTCATATGAAACCAATCATATGAGAATCATATGATACTCATTTGAGAATCATATGTGACAAAGTTGCCTGTATACACTTTGCCAAATAATTAATGCCACTAGTGTTTGTATTTGAATATTGATTCATAGTTGGATAATTGACATGTTTTTTTTTCAATCTAATTCGGGATTCTTTCTCGAATTTGTCCCGAAATGACCACGAATATTAGTACTTAGTGCAATTCTTGCGCCAGAGTTAAATTGGAAATGATGGAGAATCCTGCATTATTCACCAGTGTTGGTGTTTAACATATGTTTATTCTTATACCGTTCTAAAATACCACTGGTATGATTGTTTCATAAAATAATATTCCATATAATGCTTTGTAAACCATTATATTTACATTTCCAATGTTTTTGTAATAAACGAACTTTATTTCTACATTAATGTATTGGTTAATCGATAGGTGCGGTGAAAAACATTACGAGCAAGACGGGTCAAATTAAGAGACAAAAGCAGGGTTTGTAGCACGTAGATTTGTGGAAACAAGAGCATGTAAATATGAGGAATAACTAAAGTAATTAGAAGTTCCAAAGTTTTAACTTTGGTACCATAGTTAAGTAATCGTTTAGTAAATTGTATTTTACATATGTAATTTTTGTAAAAGTATAGCATTTTGGACTTATAATCTTTGACAATGTTGTAGGATCAACAAACTTTACATAAAGATATGTAATAAAATTGTTCCCTACCTGCTATTGTATTTTATTCTCCTCCGTTTTTTTCTTTGGGTATAATGTTCACATTGTAAATGTACCTATTTTATGAACTCAGTGCAAACATAAAAATTAATAAAGCTCGAATATATTTTGTTAATTTTTTGCCTAACTCTTTTGTTGTTACTAGCACATTTCAAGCACCGTTTTCCTGCTTATCAGTAGTTTTCCTGTCACGTTACTGAAAAGAAAATCAGATTTAAATTTATATTTCCGCTTGTTTTAACACTTCACCATCACCAGATTTGTTAATACACTCCTCTCAATTTTTTAAAATGTTCAATGCAGAAAATTTCAAAGCAATGTAAATCAAATCAACCGATCATTTTATTCGATCGATGAAATGGATTACGCAGTTACCGATGTCACATTTAACTCATTATTGTACTTTGTTTTGCATTACTTGAAATATTTCATCAAAAACTGAATCATATGGATTTAACATTTCAAAAACCAAATATACCGGTTATAGAGGCCTTGAATATTTTCCGTTTCACAGCTTTATAAGAACCTGTATGCCAAGTTTGAGAAATGAATCATAGAATAAAAGTATTGACGGACGTATGGTATTCAGTATCAATGGTTAAGGTAGACTGTACATTTCATGAAAGATTTTTGAATAAATAAACAGGTATGTTTAATTTATCTATACAGTTTTTGTATGGTGGAAAACTAGAAGCGTTTTAATTTTTGTATATTTTTTTTGGCCGACAAGTTCTTTAATATCTCTGATCAAGCTGATGAGAATAATCTTTTTGGGGTTGTGCTTTGACAGGTGGTGGATATATTCTAATGCTGTGATTTTCCCCCTTAATATTGGTTTATTTACAATCATCTACGTATTTATATGGATAACAAATGCTACTCAAAGTCCAAGGTTCACTAATCGCTCTTCAGTGTATCTTTGCACAGCCCAGAATTGACAGAATGCGAATCAAAGCGTTATACATGTTATAACAAGAATGATATCTCTCCTTACTTTAGACATGCTTCAGTTTTACACCAGTGTGTAACAGTAATGTCAATATATATCTTCATATAGACCACAAATGACATAAGACAGGGGGATAGTACAATGGACAGAGACAAAGAATGTTATTCCGCCTTTGATGTTTTAGAGGTCTGTGTTTGTTCTGTCGCAAATGTGTATTGTTTCTTATGAAGTCTGTGTTTTGCTGTATCCTAATTGTGTATTGTTTCTTATGAACTACTTGTTTGCTCTACTCCAAATGTGTATTTTTCTTTTTAACTCTGTGTTTTGTTTCTTCTGATAAATGTTTGTTTACTTCATATTTTACCTAAAAAATATAAATTTCGAAATTTAATTTGTTTTCCTAGCAGTTTAACCCACAGAATGGAATAAAATGTCTTGTTCTTAACAACTCATGACGTTATCTCTTTTATTGCCTCTATGTTGCAGTACTAGACAATTTTTCTCTATTATAAAAGAAATTATACAAATTAGAAACCAAGCATAAGCCTTATAACCATGTATTCTTGGTCTATCCTGATCTTTAAATTTATAACATTTTATAAATTAAACTTTTTCGTATTTCAAATATCATTTTATATTTACAAATTAGCGTGACTTCTACAAAATAAAAAAAAAAAATATTTTTTTTTTATCATACACACATTCTTGAATGATTCTTTTACTTGTAGAATCTAGATTATCACCACATACAAAATTAAAACAACGCCTCGGTAGGAAATTGTGTAGCGACAATTTTGCTACGAGTATTTAAATTTCACATGCTGTTCAGATTGTTGTACTTTAGTACACTTTAACGTACAGTTCTGTCTTTACCGCTTGAAGCTAAAACCTATTGCTGATTTTCTTGCATTCAACTTAATTTTATTAGTTTTCCAAAGTTAATGTTATCTCTCATGTGATTTTTTTTGCATTTGTTATTTATGTACAAGATAATACAAATTAAAAAAGAATCTTCAACATAAGTCTAGTTTCCACCCCAAGCCACTGCGTTTTCAACTTCAGACGAAGTAAAAACACAGAGGTGGGAGCGGACAACAGACTATTTCTCTCTCGAAATACGGCTGCTTTAAAATGGAGATAATGCGACCAGGGATGGGCTAGTCGTAATCAGTTGTAATCAATTACAGTTTGCAGTGTAATCACGAGTAATCAGTAAGCATCCATTTTTCTGATTACAAGTATTCGTAATTTAATCGATTGCTCTGAAAGTCTTTTTGTCAGGATTACATTTCCATTACTTTAAGATTAAGATGATTACACAAGAAGTAATTCAAAATAATGATCTTAAATTATATTCAATGATTTTTTTTTTCTTTTTGAAAAATTAATGAAATCTAAAGTAATCATGATCACATGGTCAGAAACAAAGGAACTGGTGAAGGGACATTCAAATTGTTAGTATGTATTAGTCTCCTGACTGGTAAAAGCAGCAGTTAACATTATTAAAATGTGGATCCGGATACAGAATAGGTAAGTTAAGTAAAACTAAGTTCTTTTTTCCTGAAATAAGGCTGAGTTACAGTAATCCTCTGTGAATATGGATGTGTATGTTTTCAGAAACTGCTAATTATTGGAATTATTCTTAGTCCAAGGGGCATAACTCTGTCAATTATGGTGCGATCGTTCCCAAAACAGAACTTGACCTAAATATTCATCTGACTAATCTGTATAATAAATTCCATTTCAATATGTGCAACCTCTCCAAAGAAAATGAACGGAAACTGCAAATAATTAGAATTTTTTTAAGTCCAAGGGGTTATAACTCTGTCAATTATGGTGGGTTTTTACCCAAAACAAAACTTGACCTAGATATTCATCTGATATACCTGTATACCAAATTTTATTTCAGTATGTGCAACGGTTATGAAGAAAATGAACGGAAACTAAATAGACCGACAGACCGACCGACAGACAGCAGCAAAGCAATATGCCCTCCCTTCTTCGAAGAGGGGGAATAAAACTTCAGCGCCATAGTTCCGCCACAGTTAAAAATTTAGCGCCTCGGTAAGATTATCATTGTAAGAAAAATTGTAATTTCTAAAAAATCTAATAAACTTCGTAACCTCAAAATTACAACTGTATAAACCGTTTTTGTTTATAATGCTTAACTGATCATTTATTCAAACAAGAACCCATTGCTTTACTAGCACAATCAATTATCTTCTAGACTTCGCTAGACACATGCCCTGAAGCAGTTTTTTTCACACTTCATAATAACTACAAAGGAAATTCAATTTTGAATATTAATTTATTCATGCTTAAATAGTTCAATAGTTAACAATGTATCTAGCATTACATTTTCACGGCGAGTCAAAACATTGTACTCATACAGGTGTCATATGTGACCTACAAGAATTTCCTCTGTCGATCTATGATTGAACACTGCATGTGTATATTTACCTTATAAAAAACGATCTTTTATTAAATTAGAGTTCAATACTCAAAACTTTTTATTACTGATACATTTTTTTTTAGATTTTATCAGAATATATCTATTTATTTAGTTCTTATGCGTGTTTGGGAAGGGCCGGAGGTCTTTTTCATATATATTGTGGAAATAATTCAATTTTTGTCCTAGGCTATTTTAAATCAATATTTTTTTCTTTCTCTTTTTTTATTATTCTTAAATTCATCATATATAGGCAATTTAGCCACATATGATCCACGTATGCATTGCCTTTCATATGAAGATCATACGTGGATCATATGAGAATCATATGTGGACAATCATATGAGAATCATATGTGGGCAATCATATGAGAATCATATGTGGACAATCATATGAGAATCATATGAAGTAATATACATATGATTCTCATATGCACGTTTTGGTAGTGGTCATATGAGAATCATATGAAACTGATCATATGAGAATCATATGAAACCATATTCACTAATTTGCGCTTGCTATAATCAGGTAAAAATCATATGAATATTTTGATAGTGATCATATGAGAATCATATGACATAGTGATCATATGAGAATCATATGAAACAGTATTCACTAATTTGCCCTTGGTATACTCAAGTAAAATTGCAATTTCAATAATATATCTCAATAGTAATTTAAATGTACTATTTTTGGCAATAATACTATTTGAACATTCCAAATTCAATTCACAAAAATGAAAAAAAAATTGCTTTTTTTATGATTTTCCAATAGTGTAATTGTCTTGCAAAATTCAATTCAATTGAAAAAATAAAAAAATACTTTTTATAAAATTATTTCTAAGCATATCCTCCAACGATGTCTTGCAAATTACATCATAGGATTTCACAAAACACCTAGTATAACATATATATCATTAGTTTTATCTCGTATTATATCTGTGTCGATTAATTGGGAATACATTTGTTTGCTGATGATAAGTTACTTTAATATAACTTGTAGAATTGATTTTGTAATAATTTAAGAATTATTTTGTTTTTGTTTTCAAAATTTTTATAGAGACCATTCTGTGCCACAAAGAATTTGTTCAGGAAGGGGAGAACTGGTGGATTTGCATTTTTGGTATAGTTCAAAGAGATTTTCAAAATGGTCAGATCAGAGGGAGGACAACTGAAAATAGTGAAAAGATACAGAAGGAAAAAGAACCTGGAAATATATGGAATAATTATGAAATGTGGAGGATGTACACAATCTTGTCTGAATTTGACCTGTAAAGATTTCCCATTCTTATTTGTATGCTAGAATATCAAATAACTTCATTTTCCATAAAATTACAATAGATGACATGACAAATGTTATTGCTGATATTTCAATTTTGCTGTGGACACTTTCATGTCATATGGTATTTTTATACAAGTACATGAACTAATTATTTTATTCATTTGTATATGTATACATGTTTAACTACTTAATCATTTTGCTGAAATCTTATGATTTGTACCCATTTAAGAATACGTTAAATACATGTATCGACAAATGCTACTGACTTGTTTGTATATTTTCTTGTTTAGAATGTACACTGTGAAAAATAAGTTATTTCTCTTGATGAAAATAATTTTATCAAAAGTGTTGTGTATTAAAGCATTATAAGATATTTTAAAATATTTGACCAATGAATATGGATCATTGTAATGTAATGAATTTTCATCTAAAGCAGAAATATCTGATTTTTTAAATGTGTACAAGAATGTGAAAAATATTGAAAGGGAACACACATAACTGTTTCATATGATTTACATTTGAAACCCTTTTCATATAATTCTCATATGTAAATGGCTTGACACACACTGAAGTGTTTCATATGATTTACATATGATGCCCTTTTCATATGATTCTCATATGTAAATGGCTTGAAACACACTTAAATCATTCATATGCAAATCATATGTAGTTATTTTCATATGATTCACATATGTGGATCATATGTAAATCATATGATTTCCTTCATAAGATTCACATATGATGCCCTTTTTCTATGATTCTCATATGAAATCAATCATATGAGAATTATAAGATACTCATATGAGAATCATATGTGACTAAGTTGCCTGTATACACTTTGCCAAATAATTAATGCCACTAGTATTTGTATTTGAATATTGATTCATAGGTGGATGATTGACATGTGTTTTTCAATTTAATTCGGGATTCTTTCTCGAATTCTGTCGCGAAATGACCACGAATATTAGTACTTAGTGCAATTCTTGCGCCACAGTTAAATTGGAAATGATGGAGAATCCTGCATTATTCACCAGTGTTGGTGTTTAACATATGTTTATTCTTATACCGTTCTAAAATACCACTGGTATGATTGTTTCATAAAATAATATTCCATATAATGCTTTGTAAACCATTATATTTACATTTCCAATGTTTTTGTAATAAACGAACTTTATTTCTACATTAATGTATTGGTTAATCGATAGGTGCGGTGAAAAACATTACGAGCAAGACGGGTCAAATTAAGAGACAAAAGCAGGGTTTGTAGCACGTAGATTTGTGGAAACAAGAGCATGTAAATATGAGGAATAACTAAAGTAATTAGAAGTTCCAAAGTTTTAACTTTGGTACCATAGTTAAGTAATCGTTTAGTAAATTGTATTTTACATATGTAATTTTTGTAAAAGTATAGCATTTTGGACTTATAATCTTTGACAATGTTGTAGGATCACAAACTTTACATAAAGATATGTAATAAAATTGTTCCCTACCTGCTATTGCATTTTATTCTCTTCCGTTCTTTTCTTTGGGTATAATGTTCACATTGTAAATGTACCTATTTTATGAACTCAGTGCAAACATAAAAATTTATAAAGCTCGAATATATTTTGTTAATTTTTTGCCTAACTCTTTTGTTGTTACTAGCACATTTCAAGCACCGTTTTCCTGCTTATCAGTAGTTTTCATGTCACGTTACTGAAAATAAAATCAGATTTAAATTTATATTTCCGCTTGTTTTAACACTTCACCATCACCAGATTTGTTAATACACTCCTCTCATTTTTTTAAAATGTTCAATGCAGAAAATTTCAAAGCAATGTAAATCAAATCAACCGATCATTTTATTCGATCGATGAAATGGATTACGCAGTTACCGATGTCACATTTAATTCATTATTGTACTTTGTTTTGCATTACTTGAAATATTTC
>NW_026922226.1:0-19452 GCF_032062105.1 Saccostrea cuccullata | reverse complement strand
TTCAAAATTTTCCAAACATAAAGAATCGATGACTGATATGGTAAAGAATCAATAAATTTTTTCTACGGTTGATCGAGCAGTGACATGCTGTTACATGTATTGGAATATAGTAGATAAATCATTCAAGTTTATTTAGTTATTGCTTATAAATGATTGATTTAAATTGAATCAAACAAAATCTGTTTGAAGCATTATTAATATTATTCTAAATTTAAAAAGATTATTTTTTTAAGAAATAAACAACAGTCAATGCTAAAAAGTTCTATGGAAATGAACTTTTAGTTGGTTATTTGATCAAATCCGGGAAAGCCCGAAGGGCTTCTCAGTAGATTTGATCATGTGACCAACTAAAAGTTCATCTCCCAGTGAATTTTTTAACATTGTTGTTTATTTCTTATATTTACATTTGAGATGAATAAATTCTGAATAAAACTGCATTTAGTACACGAACGGGCCACCGTATTGCTATGTTGTGACGCGCAGGGGCCTAGAAGTTGTTTGGTCTTGAATATTTGTGTCGCTTCAACATTTGAATATTTACAATGATGTTCAGCAGTCCAGTTCAGGAATTCTATGTTTATAATGTAAGAACAATGATCCCCACTTGAATAATCTTACTATTTTGGGCCCAAAAAAAAGTAATTAATAGTTTCTCAGGCCAAAAAATTTAAAATTCAATGGTGCGGGCAGGCTTTTTTTGTTTTTGTTTTTTTTTTTTTGAAGCAGGTTTTACACCTCTTTTTTAGCCATTTGTTCATTAAAATGATAATGTCTACTAATTCTTAATTTTTGTTCTCTGAAGTTTGTTATAATGAGTTTTTAACTTAAAATAATGTTATTCTAAACATTTATTTAAAAGTTAATTCATAAGATATTGTAAATTTAGAAGAAATATATTGTTTTTCTAATAAAAACGTCTACCTTAGCATTTCTGAAAAGGGCAATAACTCAATTTTCTTTTTCAACTTGGAAAATAGAAAATTTAGTTATCTCCCTTTTCAATATGTCAGTAAAATTGATCAGTGCAGCCGTTTTTAAAGTGATGCGGCGGTGCCTGAGAAACTATTGATTTATTTTTTGGGCCTTATGAGTTTTTAATATATTTGAAGTCAAAAGCTGTGACCTCCCCTGTTTTAGTTAACATAACTTCAAAGGAATTTCTGGTTAAAAAGGTTTTAGGCTGTACTTATAGTATTTGAAACATTCTTCACACCAAAGGAAGATCTATTGAACATTTGTTGAATGAAAATATCTATATGTGTCAGTTATTTTACCTTTTTCATTGCTTTTAACCTGGTATTTTCCACAAAAGACAGAAATATATGCAACAAGTTATCACCTCGCAGAGCGATTGGTCGCGCTATGACCCCCCAAAAAATTTCTCACAGAACTAAACATTTTTTCCCCAATGGGTTTCATTAAGAAACATATAATGCATGTAAATATTAATCATTGATTTTTGTTTTTAACTAAAAAAACTAAAAACCAACCTTTTGTTCTCCAGCAATAAAAAGCAACTCCAATAATAATAAACAGTAAAAGAGGTATGGCAAAGTGGAATTATAATGTGCAGTTTGATGGAGAGACTGGTTCACTGTCAGTCCTATTGGCGGGTTTTTTCCACTGGAAAATAAGACCATTCTTACATGTTATTAAGTCACAAATAACTACAGATGTTCAAATATTCTCGATTTCTTGCAATATGAAAACAAAATTAAGGCCCAATGGCTAATTGCTCACATGTGTTATTACCTTTCACTCAAATAATAATAATTTAATACAGATCATGCTATTTTGTAGCCATCTAAATTAAATTTCATGTTTCAGATTTTTTAAGAAAATAAAAACTTGAATTTAAGTTTAAAAAAATGTTGTTTTGTTGCAGTTTCAAAGGTTATATATTTCTGATTATATACATTTTATCACCTATTGTAGTCAAGGCCCCTGGTATATGTACCATTTTTAACATTAACTTGTCTTTACTATACAATTAAACAAACAATGCATGTCAATATGATTTATGGATTATGGTGTACTTTTTTCTTGTTTATTAATATTTTAAAATTTGAAAAAAAGGGAAAAGAACAAATAAAATATTGATTGATTGTATACTGTTTAAGTCCCTCTCCAGAATATTTCACTATATGGAGAGTCATCATTGCCGGTGAAGGGCTCAAATTTAGGCCTATGCTCAGCACTCAGGGCCTTTGAGCAGGGGGGGATCTTATCGTGCCACACCTGCTGTGCACGGGGGCCCCGGGTTTTACTCTATCCAAAGGACCGCCCCATTTAGTCGCCTTTTACGACAAGCGGGGTACTAGGACCCATTCTAACCCGGATCCCAAATCAAGAATAAGCAGATACACAGATTGATGGTGGAATCTATTATCAGAAAAGCTCACAAATTGGTTCATCTTTGTTTAAACTAGAGGTCCAATATTTGAAATGTTTAAAAGTGTCCACATATTCTTATTACTTATTAGTTGATGATTATGTAATTATCAATAAGCAAAACACATTTTTGCACTCATCAAATGGATTTCAGCAATTCAAACTTACAAAATGTCAACTGTAAACATTTGATGTGTATAAACCCTTGCTCTAATACCATGATTAGAATAAATATGCATATAAATGACACATTAGACTTAACTACTTGTATTTGATTACCGGTATACTCTGTTGTTCTTTAGATGAACTTTTGTGATAGCTAGATTTTACCCTGTATATCCATGTCTTATTTTTTTTTATTCCTTAACAATAGCCCCTTCAAGCCCTAAGGGATCATATGTTAAAACTAAACTTTTTGATGTCCCCGTGATCGAAGATTCAAGTGTATATAGTTTTTACCCTGTCCTTCCATCTGTCTGTTTATCTGCAAAACCTTCAACCTTGCCCAATACTTTTGACTGGGTGGGGCTATGGCTTAATATTTCACAGGTGTATTTCTTGTGACAAGACCTTTCTTTCCCAAAAAAGTTTATCTCTTAACCTTGATGTTGGTGTAGGGCTTTATTGATACTTCATTTGTGTATTAATTGTGACAAGAACTTTCAATTACTGAATTAGTTGAAATATTTTTAACTTCTGATCTTGACGGAACAGTTTGAGCAGCTTTGTAAAAGAACCTTAACCTTGGCACTAACTTTTGAATAGTTAGTACAAGTGCTTTCATACTTCACAGATGTATTCTTTGTCACAGGACTTTTCTTTGGATACCAACAATTTTGAATTTTTGCCTTGACCTTGAGTTTGGTTTGCAAATCAAAAACTTCAACCCTTGCTATAAGCAGTGATATGGGGGCATCAGTGTTTCAAAAACACAACTTGTTTTTTCAAAACAGATAACATTCCTGATCTTTGACTTGATTGGCCTTATGCTTGTCAAGATACAATTTTAAAAAAATACGCACAACAAAAACACATAAAATATTTGAAACATTTAAGTGTCAATTATATAGTCATATGAGAAACTCTTATGATCATGATGCCCAAAATCTATATGAAATGCGCATTCTTTTTTTAATATGTTTAAAAAAAAGATAATGAAAATTACTACTTGTCAAAAATACTTACATTATAAGAGTTTTGTTTAGACACCCAGGATCTGTTAAAAAATGGAAAAAAAATTCTATAAGTAAACACATATATGCCACCTGATTAAACGAAAGGCCCAAGGCCTAATGTGTTGTTCTTGTGAAGAATTTTAACGATATTTCCCAATATGTACTCCTACATAAATCTTTGATCACACAATGCGGCCCTTCTCTACCCCTGGGGGTCATGATTTGAACAAAGGCTCAGGTGAGCTTATAAAAAATATTTAAAAAAAAAGAACAAAAGCAGAATATTCTGGAACAGTTTTTCAATTCAAAATAATATTTGAAAATTTTACTTTGCAAGATTTAATCAAGTCAATGATTATGTTTGATCTTTAAAAGTAAATGTTAGACAATGTATTGAAGTTAGCTATTCTGATTGCAGATAAGAAGTTTCAAGTGAATCCTATTTGACATAACCATTCACTGTAGTATTGCCCAGTACACTCAAACTTTGAGTTGAAACATCAATAACATACCTGACAGAAATTCACAATAAGTAAAACACAAGTATTTAAGTTTGAATCTACTCCACTCAATAGTTCAAGGATGAGAGAAACAGAAAACCAAGGCTCATGCATATGGGCCACATAACTATACCGTATATACTCGTCTATAAGTCGGTTTTTGGGGAGTTAATCTCAGGTCCAAAACTCTTTGTCCGACATACAGGTGAGCTATAAAAAGAATGGTATTATATGAGGTCAGTCCCTCTGATATATAAGTTTATTAAATACAACCGACTTATAGGCGGACCACTTATAGGCGAGTATATACGATGATAATTATTGCTATGCACCCCTCTTCTGGGCCAGGGGTAAATGATTAGAAAAAAATGAAGCTACAATAACTTTAAAATTAATGCTTCCATATTGTGGCTTTAGAACATGTAGAAGATTTTTTTTCAAGATTTCTTATAATACATTTGATTTTCTCTTGTGGCATTGGTCTGCTCTAATTGACATCATTAGAACTGCTTTGAATCTAAACTAAATATAGAGGCTAATCAGGTTTCCATATAAATAGGACTTTTTATTTCTATGCTGTTCTCAAAAAGAATATTTTTTCAAGTATTTTTTCAATGAACTCTTTTTTTTTTTTTTTTACATAACTTAGATCACTTATTGTGGAAAAACCCAACCATTATGATTTGAACAAACTTGAACATGTTGAAAACTACCTGAGTGGTCATGTTTCCAGATACATGTACATGATGTACAAAGAGGACCATAATGGCTTAGTTGTTCTCAAAAAATAAGTGTAACTAATATTTCCTTTCTAAAGAATTAATTCATACAATTTTTTAGAAAAAAGCCACAAGAGCAAAATTTAAATTCAATTGTATCAACTTTATCCAAAAAAAAAATCCATATTAAAATATACTTACAATTGATGTAGCCTGTTTTGTATGATTTGTGTGATAAGCTAGAAATAATTAAATTCAAAAGGCAGCTCTTGAAAAGAGTTGGCATTTGTAAGGTTCAAAATTTGGTTTGGTTCAGATTACACATGCACAAATGGAAATGCACTAATAGTGAAAACTCTATATTACGTACTTAAAAAATAATTCAATGTTTTTATCTATATTTAATGTTTTCAATTTAGTTTAATCAAAGGACCTGAGGATGAATATTCAAGACAACAAATTGAATGTAGTACTAATTCAGGTATTTTACATAAAGATACATTAATGTACATATGGTTCCTAGCTTTTACAAATCATGAACAAAATTATATGGATCGAAGAATCAATTCATGTCATAAATTAATAATACTGCATATTTTAAGACTTGCTGTTTTTATCTGAGAATTTGTACTTACATAGATAGACTTTATTAGATCTGTAATCTGTGTCTGAGCATGCTCCATACTGAAGGTCACAGGGAATGAGGTCAATCTTAACGGCAACAGTATTGAAAATTGGACAGTGATCTACATAATGAATTAATGAAGAACTGTTCAAGCAGGACTGCAACAAAACTCTATCATAATTACTTATTTTTACATGTAGTTAATATTAGCTATACTTATATTATTTTCAAGTTCTATTCATAATGAGCGCAGCGAGCAGCACATAGCACTGCTTGTCACTGCAAGCTTTTAAAGTAATGCCTGTACTGTGATCAAGAGAAAATTCTAACTTTGCATACAGTCGCACTGTCAACATATCAACAAACTTATAATTATATGCAAGTCTGCCACCTAGCAGTTCCATAATGCAAATCTGCAAGTTCCAACAACAAAATTTCTTAATTTTTTTTGCAAGCCACTGAATAATCATATTTATTATCTAAAGTCTAACATGCAAACTAAAATTCTGTGTGTAATACTTCCCACTTCTGGTCTTTTCTCTTATAAGAACATACACTGTACCTGCATTAATTTCCTCTTAGACATGCATATAACTACAATAACTATGCAAGTTTTTCATAATATATTTTACATTATAACTTTCTATAATTTCCATTAGATGTTATACTTACATATACATGTATAACTAATTTGATGCTGAAAAGCTTTTTTGTTTTGATTCAGCCTTTTTCATCTTTGTTTATGATCACAACTGATAAGATATTTGTACAATAAGGTGATGTGTAATTTTGTGTATAGTAGTGTTGTCAAATCGGTTGAAAATCAGAATTGATTAATTGGCAGCATCGGGTTGAGTCTAACCAACTGATCATCGGCCAAAAAATTGAATCAGTAACCATTTGTGTAAAATAGTCATTAGACTAGTCATAAAATGTAGAATTTAATTTTATAATAATGTAAGTAAAGGTGCATTGTACAGATAAAAATTTTAAATACATTAAGCAGCTTGATTAGCAATTTCAGTAAATAAATACAGATTTCTGCATGATTAGGAATAACTTGACCTGGGAAAAAAAAGCATTGACAGATCAGGTTTCAATTAACATGGGAATTAATTTTTTAACTGTTATAAGACATTTAATATTGCAAATCCATGTGATTCCGTATGAAATGACAAGTGAATTCTCCCAAATACTGAAAACTAAATTTTATTTATACAAGTAGTTTAGTTTCTTCAGTTTAGAAATACAAGTATCATTATCTTGTAATTTATTTTAAACCAGATTTTATAAGTAAGTTAAAATGGTAAATGTCAACACTTGGATGATATATATTTTGATAACAAGAGCTTTTTCTTGAAATGAAAGAAAAAGTGAGCAAGCTCACATACCCCACGCTCCCCAAAAACTCAAAGTGCTGAAAATCCTGGAAAAAATGAAAGAATCGGAATTTCCTGGTGATATGCACATCTACAAATTGTGTCCTAAATATCTGCAAAGTTTGATGAAATTCTGTGCAGCGGTTTATGAGGAGATGCGCTGACAAACTGTTCACCGCTATATTCAAGATATCCCCAAAAATCTAATTTGAAAAGTGCCAAAATTCCAGAAAAATAAAGGAATCGGAATTTTCTGGTAATATGCACATCTACACACTGTGTCCTTAATATCTCCAAAGTTTGACGAAAATCTGTGCAGCGGTTTATGAGGAATTGCGCTGACAAACTGTTCAACTCTATATTACCACTTATACGAGCCTGGTCTCGGATAGGTGAGTTTATTTCAGTAACCCTATGTCCTTCCATTCCGGATATCTTAAGCTCTTACAGATATATAATTATATGTACCTTTAGTCCCAACCTATCAATCCGGAAAATTTAGGTCCATTTACATACTAGTCTAATAATACTTAGTTGTTTCCTCCTCTTCCTTTTCTTGATTAATCGATAAAACGGTAAGGTCATGGAAAATTTTGTGAAGTTGAATTGTTGCAATATTTTAATTTTCGTAATGAAATAAGTTTAATTTCATGAGTAACTATCATGGTTTGTGATTTCTAGCCCAATTAGACGTGCCGATGGTGTAATTTTACTTTGGATTTTGCCCGAGATTTTTTGTTAAGATCAAACGTCGGCTAATTGGTTGAATTTACACTATATGGTATAATTTGAATGATAGATAACAGCAATATGAAACAAATGGAAGTGGATGGTTTAACTTAAGTAATTATTTTTTAGGAGTAACAATTCCCGATTCGCTTATGGGTTGGGGGGGTGGGGGGGGGGTCAAGCGCAGAAATATTAAGTCAGGCATACTAATCCGTTTTAAGCTTTGTTTTCCAATGTTATGAAGCCTGAAGAAGGTACTTAGTACTTGCACATTTTGCCAAAATTTAATAGTCTTTAAATGGCCTTGACTATTGAACATTCACGAGAATTGCGTCACTTTCACTTCTGCAGTAATCAAAGTACTGAAAGTACCGAAAGGATGTTGGTTAATATCATTGTTATGAGTCATTTGCAGTTTGGTATTGTTTCATTTATTTCCTGGTCTATGGGAACATTTTAAGAAAATGCATAAAGGCATACACAGATAATATTTTACCGAAAAATAAAAGGTCATAGTTTTATATGAGCTGATTTTTCTCTTAATTTTTTTTTTTTGGAGGGGGGGGGTATTAGGATGTAGAATTTGGCTTCATCAACCGTAGCATAAAGCAGCAATAATCAATCATTCATATGCCTTAGAATAGATATGCTGGGTTCAGCCACAAACAAGGAGCAAATTACATTAGTACAAGGCGTAAGAGTCGCACAAGGGTAAGAAGCTGTTACTTTTATCTCAGGATGTCTCGAGATTCATACTGGTCCTTTAAAAATGAAATTAAACTTCACAAATTGATAAGAAAATAAATCATTCTGCTCAGATTGAGTTTTCGATAACTTGATAGGATTGACTGGAATGCAAATTAAAGCTTGGAAATAAGCATTTAAATAAAAATATTAATAATTTCAATCTCTAATAGAACTAAATTCTCTACCCTTAAATGTCGTAATACTCTGACATATTAAAGCATTTTATAGTCAAGCAAGCATTGCCCAGGAGAAACAAAATTGAGTAACTTAGCAGTACTTAATTAACAAAGATTGCATTGGGGGAAAGTGATCTTTAAACAAATAAAAATTAGAATAAAAGAATATTATAATTAAATACTGGGGTGGAAAGATGTATGAAAACAGTAGAAATAGAATGGCAATTAGAAAATAAATAAATAAATAAATTAGAAAATAAATAAATAAATATAAAAAAATAAAATATTTTAAATTAATTCTTTTAATTCAAATGAAGGGAAATAATTCTTACCAAAATTTAAGGTCATAAATTAGGACAGATTCCACCCTTACATGCTAAGCCTAATGGTAATAATTGAGAGTTATGTCAAAATAAATTGAGTATTTAACAGTAACATATCTTTAATGTATTCAATGTCACAGACCTACAGCATACTCCAGACTCTATATTCTCAGATATTTAACTAATTTCATCATTCAAAATTGTTGTACATTGACCAATCCATTTTCATTTACAGATAGGTATGTCCATTGCCCACCAACTTATCTGAACTACCGGTATTTTGCATGTGTGACTGATTGTATAAGAAGCATTGTTTAAGGAAGTTCTCAAGTAACATAAACCAACTAAAAAGCCATAAAAAACATATGTGCTTGCTTATTGTCATACATTACAGCCTGTTTCAGAGTACATAACCTTCAAAATTCAATTGCCAAAATTTAATGTAGAGTATTTTATATTGTAGTTTTGCACCAAAACACAAAATCAACAATTGATTTTGAGTCTGCATCACAAAATCCCTTAATTTTTTATAATCATAATAACTCTCAAATGATTTTATTATGCCATTTTGTATTGAGTAGGATAATATCTATGGTAACTTAATTGATAAGGCACATGTTTTATCATGATTGATCAAAATAAGTTTTACAAAGCAGTCTTTGGGACAGATATACCCCAATTTTAGTAATATCAAGTTTACCAAAATTATTGGCAAAATTTTAAAAATAAAAATATACAAAGAATCATGCTGTCTTGAAATGAATTATACATCTAAAGTAAATTTGTATAAAAATAAAAACAATTCCTTTTTAGTGTTAAGGCAACTAAGAATTGGGTGTATCAATCTGTGTGTCAGCATACAATGACCTAGCTTGAGTTAATCAAACTTGCAGATGGCAATTATTAATTTTCGCATGAATATAACGATATACCAAATTCCATATGCTCAACAATCTCAAGTAAACATAAAAAAGGCATGTATAAAATAATTTAAACCAGATTCGTATAAGTTAGGATTTTCCTTAATTACCAAATATACATTTCAAGGTTTAATGTTAAGGACATAAACTTGATATAAATTACTATTACCATCATTTCTGAGAGGAAACTACTCTCTTTGAACAATATTTTTTGGTCAACATTCTTACAATTCTTGTTTTTGTTTTAACTGAGTTAAATTGCCCGGTTGACAAGATGCAATATAAATCTAAAATATACGGTTCCTTTAATTGAAGTTTTATATGAGAGGTTGAATGGGACGTTTGGCTCAACCCTCTTTTTAACAGAAATTGCGGGCGGGTTTAGACAGTATTGGATAGCTTATAAAATATATTTGTCATTTTTGTAGGATAAATATTAAAACTCGCTCACTTCAATTACTGAAGCAAATACTACACATTTCCCATCAGAATGCAACAGGGAGGACAAGGTTATTATAATCTTGAAAATTGCTGCTTTTCAAAAGCATATTGTTTAAACATTAATAAATGCACAGTGGATCCCGTTTAATCCAATAGTAAGTTTGTCACCTTCTGGTATCAGAATAGCTGAATATTCGAATAGCCGATTGCTCCATTTCGAGTCCAAATATTAGGCCTACCATGTGTTCACCTATTTTTACACTCTTTACTGGTATTCTATTTTTTCCCTATTTCTAATCGATAGTTGGTTCTTAAATTGTGAAGTACTAAAGAAGGGTCTTAATTTATATAGATAGGTATATAAAGGGATCGGTTTGGGGGGGGGGTATTAGGACACATTGTTATTGTTAAAACTTGTTAAAAGTAGCTAGTACCTTAAGCGAAGAGGTGACACCGTGACAGTATCTTGTCCTGTTCCAAGTTTGGTTTGTTTTAGTACAAAATCCTTTAAGACAACTATAAGCAACACTCGCAAAGATAGTTGTATTTTTCTAAGTTCTATATTACCTTGTCACGCAAGGAAACTTGGTAAGAGGTGTTTTAATTATTTAAAAGCCATAAAAGAGTTACAGCTTTTTAAGTAAATTATACAAGTAACCAATGGAAAAATACAGTGTCGGTAAGTATCAACAATGTTAGAGGAAATAGTAGTCGTTTTAAACGGACAAGTCCTTGGCTCCTTTTGTAAAACTTGTGTAATCACTTATTCTGTAATTTTTTATTGGTGAATGAGCAGGCCCTGGTCGACGGTGACCATTTGCGTTGAGGTACTGCCGCCGTCACCATGGTTCTTGGCACCCCATTGGTGGCGGTTGCAGTTCCATGATTACTCGTAGTAGACACGAGTACTCATGGCCCTTGCAAGTGGCGTATTCCGTCGCACCTCAACGCAATTGGACGAGTGCAACACATATTCTTACGCTCATTCCATTGTTTATTGACTTGATTGATATTTGAATTGATTGATTGATTAATAATGGATTGATTGACAAGTAATTGACTTGATTGATATTTGAATTGATTGATTGACTGATTGATTAATAATTGATTGATTGAATTTGATTGATTATTGCATTGGTGACGTTCATGCACTTGTGATCTACCCAGTGCATGATCCGCCCGATTTGGGTCGTCACATTTGTTGTATTGATTGTTGATTGTGGGGCAGCCCTGTGGTAGCCCCAGCAAATTGATCACCGCGGCCAGAAGCGCCATATTAAACAAGCAAAATAACATCCATATTGTTTGTTTGATTTATAGGGAATCTGAAATAATACCACTTATACGAGCCTGGTCTCGGATAGGTGAGTTTATTTCAGTAACCCTATGTCCTTCCATTCCGGATATCTTAAGCTCTTACAGATATATAATTATATGTACCTTTAGTCCCAACCTATCAATCCGGAAAATTTAGGTCCATTTACATATACTAGTCTAATACTTAGTTGTTTCCTCCTCTTCCTTTCTTGATTAATCGATAAAACGGTAAGGTCATGGAAAATTTTGTGAAGTTGAATTGTTGCAATATTTTAATTTTCCCCACCCACCCTCCTCTTGTTTTAGAACAAATACTGCTGTTCCTGTTATGTCATTGTAGCTGAAGACTTCCTGCTTGGCCTGTGTCCACAACATCCCATGTCGCAGTGATAATCGTGTGCTCCAATATTCCTCAATGGTGCCCTGTTTGGTCCAGCGTCTTCATCAACTTGTGTTGCATTAGTGAATTCTGTATGATTGCGTATTCTTCAAAGACTGCCTGTTGGGTACAGCGTTCGCATCAACCAATGTCGCGGTGATGAGGTCTCTATTCTACCTATACCGTGATGACTACCTGTTTTGGATTCCGCATCAACCAATGTCGCGGTGATGAAGTCTCTGTTTTACCTATACCGTGATGACTGGCTGTTTGGGATACCGTCCACTTCAGCCTTGTCGTGGTTGGAATTCCTAGTGTTTGCGTATTCCGTCGCACCTCAACGCAATTGGACGAGTGCAACACATATTCTTACGCTCATTCCATTGTTTATTGACTTGATTTATATTTGAATTGATTGATTGATTAATAATGGATTGATTGACAAGTAATTGACTTGATTGATATTTGAATTGATTGATTGACTGATTGATTAATAATTGATTGATTGAATTTGATTGATTATTGCATTGGTGACGTTCATGCACTTGTGATCTACCCAGTGCATGATCCGCCCGATTTGGGTCGTCACATTTGTTGTATTGATTGTTGATTGTGGGGCAGCCCTGTGGTAGCCCCAGCAAATTGATCACCGCGGCCAGAAGCGCCATATTAAACAAGCAAAATAACATCCATATTGTTTGTTTGATTTATAGGGAATCTGAAATAATCAAGGTATGGCCAAATGCCTAAGTTAAAAAGTGCGGAAATTCCCGGAAAAAAGGGAATAGGAATTTCCTGGAAATATGCACATCTACATATTGTGTCCTAAATACCTGCAAAGTTTGACGAAACTGTGTGCAGCGCTTTTTACGAGAAGTTGCGCTGACAAACTGTTCATCTCTATATTCAAGGTATGGCCAAATGCCTAAGTTAAAAAGTGCGGAAATTCCAGGAAAAAATAATGGAATCGGAATTTCATGGTAATATGCACATCTACACATTGTGTCCTAAATACCTGCAAAGTTTGACGAAATTCTGTGCAGCGGTTTATGAGGAGTTGCGCTGACAAAACAAGAGGCCCAAGGGCCCTATAGGTCACCTGAGTATCATGTAACAACTTTCCAGCAATTGTATTTGGTTCGTGTTTTAATCCAAAAGCCATGAAATTTACAAATTTTGAAAGAGGCACCATTGCTTATCAAAGGGCAGATTTCAAAGCATTAATCTATTTTTAGTCAAAGTACCCCTCTGGTACCCCTGACCCAGCAGCCCTGAAATTATCTATTTTGAAAGAGGCCCCTTTCTTCATTAGAATGCCAGCATTTTTTTTTATGTTAAGGTTTAATTATGAACATGAGAATAAAAAAGTCCCGAAGGAGAAGGAAATAAAAAAAATTTTTGTTGATAAATCAATTATTAACATTTGTAAATTCTTTTTTATGCTATTCAAATAGGCTCCTTACCACTGGACACATAATGCTTACAAATAGGAAAGTAGAACATTTAATTGCTTATTTCATCATCTGCCAGTTTGGGCCAGTTATATAAATTTCGTGATATTGAACAAAATATATTTTTAATAAAGTGCCACGCCACAGCATGATACGCCCGTCAAAAAATTACAATTACAATGTATCTTAAACAGTTAAAAGTGCAGGAAAATCATGTCAACCTTGATTTTAAGATTTCAATGATTTTTACACTCCTTAAAAAATTTGTTTATCCATCTCCTGTGGTGTAGGCATTAATTATAACAAATATTGCATCATTCATAAATTTCTATACCTTGCCAAATGCCTATCATATTAAACAATATCAAATTAGTCTTCACAACTTAATCTATACCTAATTAATTTTGGAAATAAAAGGCTGGCCATCAAATATAAACTGACCAACAGTTCTTCTGTCTAATTCCCAAAGGATACAGATAAGACCATGCTCTGAAAAAATGAAAGAGACATGCAGCTAGCCTTCCTACATTGAACACATTAATTAATCTTTAACTGGATGCTTGTCTACTCATTACTCCCAAAAGATTATTTGATCTGCACTATCTACCATAAAACATTTTTAAAACATATAAAACATCAATGATTTTTTTTTTAGATTTAATGTCAGACAGTTAATTGTTAATATGCTATTCATATGGACATGCAGATTCCACCCCTACCCCCATAAAATTAATTTTTAAGTTCATAATATTATGTAATATCAAAATAGTTTAATATGCAATATCAAATTTGTTTTAATTACTTCTCATCAAATTTATTTTAAAACTTCCGAATTGCTTAGCCAACAAGAGCTATTTTTAATCCAACAGGCTTACCCATTTGGCCCAATACTCAAGGGATATAGATAGCACCGATGCTCTTACAGCTACTCCTCACACTAAACTCATTAATTTCTCTCTATAATTTGACATGCAATTTTTCTGTTATCAAAATTCTTCTTGAACAGTGCTTGATAATTAGACTCATGGGAGTGGTGAAATTTCTCTAACATACATTATATTTGTTATAGATTGCTGTCAAGTATATGCTAAAAAAATAAGTATTTTCTTGATTTAACATTTTTCTAATAAGGTTAGTGCAATAGTTTTATATTTTTTTGAATGTGTAAATGAATAGAAAAAAAAACATTTTTTTTTAAAATTCCACTTACATTAAAGGTCACAGTGACCTTGAAATAGGTAACGACACACTTTCTACCTAAGATGCATAAACTGGCCAAGTTTGATGATTCTTTTGATGATTCTAAGTCTAATAGTTTTCTAGTTATGGACCGGACAGGATTTTTCCATATTTGGCTATAACTTTTTAATTATAGGTCAGAGCGACCTACTTTTTGTGCGCGACACACCTTCTACCCAAGATGTATCAGCTGACAAAGTTTGATAACTCTAGGCCTTATAGTATTAAAGTTATGAGCCGGACACGAGAAAAGCTAACAGACGGACGGACACGAAGCCTATAACATAATACGTCCCGTCTTAAGACGGGCGTATAAAAATCAATTCTTTAAAAGTCTTTCAATATATCTTCATTTTTTTAATATGTGTTAGGTGAATGTGTAGACAATGTTCTAAAATTTACTTGATGTCTAAAATTATAATTCCTATCATAAAACAGACAGGGAGTATTGGGGAGTAGGGTCAACATTTTTTTCAATTAAGTGTAAAATAATTTTTCTGGCTGATACAAATGATACTACATGCCTGTATATAGTTGTACATTCTTGCCTTTTAATAGTTGAATTTTTTGTTTATTTCTTCAGGTTATTGTTTATTTCTTCCTCAAATGGACTTCACTTCTCCAATAGTTTTATTCATTACATCTGATGCATAAGCAACCCTTTTCTGAAGAATGATGCTTAGACTGTGAGCTATAACAGAGACCTAGACAATGTCCCTGGCAATATGCAATAGCTACCACGGGCAGTTTAAAACATCAGGGAGGAAAATAATTTACAGTTACTTTTGAAACGAATACATAATTATCTCACCAGCATTTCATTGTGCAACAAAGTCGTCAGCATTTTATTTGTCCTTTGAACGGGTGAAACGTTTTGAATGGCACTCTTATCAATGAATTTTACACTAAACCAAGCTATCTTCTCAGATTTAGCTTTATTTACCCGCCGTTTCATCGTAAAACCGGAAGTGCGAGTTCGTAAATTTGAAATGTCGATCCCGACTCAAATTTGACATCGGAAATAAAAAATTGTTTTATTTTTTTCTGAAAATTCAAAACCTTGAGCGGAGGGTTTGTAAAACTGAAAATAAAATAACTCCTGGCCTTAAATCTGTAATTAGATCATTAGCATATTAACCAGGAGCAAAGGATAAGATGTTCAAAGAATTCATGCATTTCACTATATAATCATTAGAGCCCCACCCTAAAACAAGAACCCCTGACTCTGGGGCCATAAAATTCACAATTTTGGTAGAGGCACTATTGCATATCATAACTAGGTATTTAGCTAGTTTATTTAATACCCAGGAGCAGAGAAGAAGATTTTCAAAGAATTCATGTATTTTCACTATATAATCAATAGAGCCCCGCCCTAACACCAGAACCCCTGACCCTGGGGCCATAAAATTCACAATTTTGGTAGAGGCACTCTTGCTCATCATAACTATGTATTTAGTTGGTTTATTTAATACCCAGGAGCAGAGAAGAAGATTTTCAAAGAAATAATGCATTTTCACTACCTACTTATTTAGCCCCGCCCTAGCACTAGAACCCCTGACCCCAGGGCCATGTATTTCACAATTTTAATAGAGGACTCATTTCTGATTACAATCATGCAAACAGTTTGACTGCTTGATGTCCAGGAGTAAAGAAGAAGATTTTTAAAGATTGCATTAATTTTAGTGGTTTTGGCCCCACCCCTCAGGCCCCAGGGGGGCAGGGATCATGAAATTCATAATTTTCGTTCCCCTTCACCCTTAGATGCTTTGTGCCAAATTTGGTTGAAATTGGTTCAGTGGTTGCTGAGAAGAAGCTGAAAATGTTCAAATGTTAATGCACGACGAACGACGACGGACGAAAACAGATAGCAATAGGTCACCTGAGTTTACTCAGGTGACCTAAAAAAGGACTGACTGACACTCTGACTCTCTGACGGACGGGTCAAAAACATTATACCTTATGCAACTAGTTACGTCACCGTGGGTATAATAAAAGTTAGAAAACTATAAAAATATATGCGCTGTAGTACACCAAATAAAATTGTTAAAATCTCCAATTGATTGTCTAAAATCGACAGTCTTTCCAATCGATTATAAATCAGTTAGTGTACAGAGTTCTTACTATTTGACGCCCAGTCTGGTTTGACACAGATCTCCCCCGGCTCGTTGTACTGGTTAGGAATGCAGTGATAAAACTCTGGATCTGGACAATTGTGCTGATTCTTCATTGTCTCCCAGCCATTGCTATTGAAGGGACACAACTCCCCAGGTTGTAATTTTTTAAAATGGTTTTCAGTCATTTTTAGGGGAATATCCTTAGAAAGCAGAAGAACAGTAAAATTATATAACCATGTTTTGCATATATGTGTTTTCTTATATGTACATCATCATGCAAGTACTTTCTGCGCATGTGCAGTCATGAAAGGTTGATTTACACAGTAACAAGTAAAAAAAAAAAAAGAATTAAAATCAACTCAGCTTAATAAATCTTTATTATTTACTAAAACTTTCAAGATATAAAAGGTAGATTTAATCCAAAATATTTATGCACATATATTGAATAAAAAAATCAAAACAAAAAATTGGCCTAATCATCTTACCTGCTTACCGGTCTACAATGACAAGCAGCTGACCTACAAAATTGATAACGAAACACACATATTACCATGGCAAAAAACTTTTAAACTTTCAAATTCATAGATATGATTTTTATTGTTTTAATCTTTAAATCTTGTTTTAATAAAATCATAATCTTTAAATCTTGTTTTAATAAAATCATAATCTATTAGTATTACACTATTACTGACAACCTACCAGTGAATTGCGCTGCATAATAGGTATTCCCATAACACCCGAAACCGAAAGTGTGGTCAGCCGAGGATTTCCGACTGCGACACTTCGAGTACTCCCCCTTGGCATGGCTATAGTCGACGCTCGGCTGTCTATCGACGTCTTACGAAAGAAACTCAAGACTAAGACCAAAATTGAATTCTGCTTATAACTTTATAATTTACATTATTTAATTGAAAATGGTTTTAATTTTTTTAAAAGGAATATACAATTTGAAACATATCTTAACGAAAGTTTTGTAAAACGGGCCCCAGCAGTATCTAGAAAATTTTGTTTTTTAAAATGTTTCTAAATGGTGCATTTTCCAGCATTTTTCGGGGTACTTTTGTAGCTTTTTAATAAAAGACCAATCATCACAAATTCTTAATAAAATGTATTCAATTTAATTTTAGCTTTATTTAACACAAGACTTTAGACTTTGCTTTAAAAAAAATGTTAAATCTGACAATTTTAGGAATACAAGCAGTTGACTTCAAACTGTCTTCACTTTAAATGCACCTTCATATTCATTTAGTCGTATGTCAAGCCTGACTTCCAAGGTACAACTAATGTGCAATTTTAAACACTTTAAATTTTTTTTATAATCCTCAACTAGTGTTTTTCAACTTGAGTATACTGTCAATATGATTTGGAAAATAAACACACATGTACACTTAATGATATTTCAAACTGAAGAAAAAATAACATAAACTGGAGAACCTGTCAAAACTAGAGGGGTTTGCTAAGCCAACCTGGTTTTGTAAAAAAAGGTATTGATATAATTTTTAAAACGGTAAAATATAAACCCGAATAATAGTTTATTCACATAGTTAAAAAACATGCATTTTATCAGCAAAAGGAATCTTATAACTGAGCAGCACTGTAAATATGCAGTTTTCTGTTGTTGGTACCTGACTATATATATTGTACTGTGATCTTGTGACTTCACTACATGTAGATGCACACGGACTTCCCGATCTCTGAGACACTCTCTCTGTTGATTACCTAAGTACATGTATTTGTGCGTTCAAGCGGGTGTGACGTAGTTGATGTATATGTCACAGTTGTACAGAAGATAGGGTTCATATTTATTAGAGTCTTATCAATGCATCAAAATGATAAAATGACACTAAGTCTTGTAAAAAAAAAATTAATGAGCGCGCGGGGGGCTGAATCCGCCACTGCCATGTAATTCTGTAAATGGAAAGACAAGTAGGCTTTATATAGGTCTATCCCTCGTCTATCCCTCTATACTATAAAATTATAGAGGGGTAGACCCACTTATCTTTCGTCAATTACAGAATTACATGGGGAGCGCCTATGATCTTAATTAGTTTGAACTTGATTGGTTTCTTCCCTAGAGTTGAAGAGTTCCACTACATGACATTTTATAGGCGCTTGGTTTCAGGTAGCCGCAGAACTGTACAGTAGCTCTCCGAAAAAAAAAAATCAAAGTACTCAGAAGTACAGAGAGCCGGGCTCATTTACAGAGTTGAATGGATTTGTTACATGAATCACGTTTATATTCTGATGAAAAAAATATTTTAAAACTATCAATATAAATGAGAAGACACTGACAGTGAGTTTTTCAATCCTAATACCACGGTCCAATTTTGTCAGAATCAGAATTAATCTGGTACCGCAGCTGAATGTAAACAAACACGCCAGTCTGGTTCCCTCTCCTGCTTTACCTCGTATGTGTAGAGAACTACGGTAACACTGATTATCAAAAATCCTTATGCTAATGAACTATGTTCTTTGACTTATGAAGTTTTCAAAGTCATTACTACTAATGTTAGTAGTATAAAGATCCTAGCTATGGCGGATGTGACGTCATAACCGGAAGTAGGCTAACCGGAAATGGGCGGAATTGGCCTAGTCGGAAGCGGAAGTAGTCTAGCTGGACCCTAAGTGGTCTAGCGGAAGCGGAAGTGGGCCCTAGCAGAAGTGGTTTATCCATAAATGTCCTAGCCGGAAGCAGGCTGGATGGCCTGGTCAATATCTAGGACATTATGTAAATGAGGTCAAAAAATGGTGGATTCCGATTGGCTGGGAGGATAAGGGGGGTCAACTCAGTACAATCCTTGGGGGTGTGGGGAATAGGTGGGTCAAT
>NW_026922225.1:0-19426 GCF_032062105.1 Saccostrea cuccullata | reverse complement strand
GTCACCGCAGTTGTAATAATCCCCAACCTAAATATGGCGGAGCAAACTGTGCTGGCAATTCTCAAGAAAGCCAAACTTGTTCAAAGCCATGTCCAGGTAGTTAAATTAAATCTCTCTCTCCTTTCTCATCATTTCTCTCTCCTTTATCTCTTTCTCTTTCTTTTATCTCTTTATTATTATATATAGTGTACTTTAAATATTCATTAGATATTTCTTTTGCGTAAAATATATTTCTTATTTAGATATATGTTTTCAAAGCAATTTCGAAACAGCATTTCATTTGTTAACTTAAAAATTAATGCATAAGTTCTAAAAAATATGACTTTCTTTTCGTCTTCTAATATATTTTTGGAAACAATTGTAAAACTTAATGTTATCATTTAGTTGACGGGGGATGGTCTATTTGGAATTCTTGGTCGTCCTGTTCAAGGTCATGTGGAAGAGGATCACAGACCCATAGTAGACAGTGTACGAACCCAGCCCCTGCCAAAGGAGGAAAAACTTGTGGAGGATCTGGTCAAGAAACTAAGACCTGCCAAATTACACATTGTCCAGGTAAGCTTCAATAACATGACAAGTATATTATATTTTCAAGATATTCACTAAATGAAAGTCCATGCCTGCAAAATAGTAATTTGGAAAGAAAAAACATACTTCAATATCATATATCCAATAGTGGATGGTGGATGGTCAGGCTGGGGTGGATGGGGTAGATGTTCTACTACATGTGATGCAGGGGCTCAAATACGGACCAGACATTGTAATCAACCCAAACCAGCCTATGGCGGGAAAACGTGCACAGGCAGCAACCACGAGTCTCAAAGTTGTTCCCAGATTCCTTGTCCAGGTAGGGCAGGTTTTGCTTGGCCGTTAAATAAACGTGCATTTAAAAATACAAAATAAGCACTTATTCTCACTTCAGTGAACGGTGGATGGACAAGCTGGGAGAGTTGGACAACCTGCAGTGTAACGTGTGGTGTAGGAATAGAATCTCGAGTCCGATCTTGTACACATCCAGCACCATTACATGGAGGAAATCCATGTACTGGAGACCTAAAAGAATCACAGACTTGCATCTTAGCACCTTGTGCCCGTATGTCATAACATAGATAAGCTTTATTATCTTATAGGATTAGAATTGGCCTGTAAAAATAGTCTATACAAAATAATTTTCCAAATGATATTTATTTGACTCTTAATTTGTCTGCTCTTTCATCTTTCTGCCAAATTCTCGAAAAAGTTAAAACTGATATTTTCGGAAAGGGTAAATCATGTACTTCTTTGCACAAGATACCAATAAACAGATTAAATAAAAGCGTACATAAGGTGTTAGATGCCAAAGTACTAGAGAAGGAGTCAGTACATTTTCTTTTAATGTCATGTTGGGTCTCTTTACCGTTGTCAAAGAATACTGTTATTTCTATCATTGTATCATAAAATTAGATAACAATTCAGTCGTAGACTTGCTCAGGTCTCTATATGCATGTTAAGTGCTCTCTTTTATACCTTTTTATAATGTCAAAAATAGATCTATGTTTGATAACATTTAACTATGAAAGAGAGCAGAGGACAACAAGACAAACATTAAATTTAAAAAATACTAGAGACTTTAGCATGTCTAATTGAGTCAGGCTTGGAAGTTTTTTTTAATCTTTTTCTACCTGTAAACAGGTTCGTGTAAGGACAGCAGTGCTCAGTGTGCATCGTTGAAGGACGTTTTCTGTGCTCCTAATAACACGGACGGCCAAAATGTTTGTCCACAGACCTGCGGAATTTGTCGTAAGAAAAAAAATTATAGAAGAAATATAAAAAGTTCAATATTGATTTTTTAATGCGGTAAACTTTAACTTATTCGTTTTAATTCAAGCGGTGGATGGTTCTTGGGGAACTTGGACCAATTGGGCTGTGTGCACTCTAACCTGCGGGGGAGGGGTCAAAACGAGGTCACGTCTGTGCAATAATCCATCTCCGTCACATGGCGGAATTAATTGTAGCGGATCAGCACAGGATGTAGATGACTGCAACACGGAGCAATGCCCAGGTGATAACATAAATATTATAGAATTTTAGAATATGTTATCAATGTTCATGATGATAATAATTATAGTATATGAATGTTCATGATGATAATATTATTAATTATAGCATAAAATTGAGAATTTCCCATCCTTTTTCCAATTTCTATATCTTTTTTTTTTTATTGAAACAGCATTTATTTCACCTTCTTCTGTTATACAAATTATAAAAACCATATGTGGAATTGTTTGACATAGTGAAGTTCCAAACAGTTATATACATGATGGACCAAAAATTATAAGAGATTTTACAGTTATTATATACAGGGAAATTTTCGATGATTGGGCGACCAAAAATTATGATTTTTTTTAACAAAACTGTGATTGGGCGAATTTAAAATGGGACAAATTTGTTTTCAAGTGTGAAAGGGCGAAAAAAACACGGGGCGAAAATAACCCTGTATACAGTATATGTGAGGTCATAGGAAATGTTAAGGTTAAAACAAATAGACACAATTTGTTTCAGTATATTAGGTGGTATAAATAAAGTTGGTAATCATTTAAGATAAAGTAAAAAAATAACTAAGAAAAGAGGTTAGATAAGCTCATATTAGAACTGTGAAATACCAAGTGTAAAATTAGAAAAGCCAAAATTTAAGTTGCAAATACATCATTTGTTCTAATATTTTCTACATTTTTACGTTGATTGTCTTGTGCTTATCATGTGGTCTAGAAGAAAAACAAGCAATTATATTAATGAAAAGAAATTTAATTATTTTTTACATCTTAAGGTATGTCACTCGTGAATTTTGTTAAATCAAGGATATTTTGAGAAGTATATTTTGGATAAGTACTCATATAGTATGACTCAAAATCGCAGAGAAAAGAGGGGGTCAGTGTGCGTCTTATTGAACGTTACAATTAAGTTGACCTTTTTGCACTCAAAATTTAACTCTTTGGTTAATTACTTTAACCTTTATAATTTTATAAGATGAACAGGTCTTGGACATTAATGCGCGTAAATTATTGTGTGACCTTTTTGCACTAAAAAAGTAACCTATTTGGGGTATTAAAAATCTAATGTATATAGGCAATAAAATATTTTTCTTATATCAAACTTTTTACGACTTAAGTGCTGATCAGTAACAAGTATCGAGTAGTTAAAAATAATGAAAGAAAAAATTGGGGTCAGTGATGTTAATTTTGAAATATTGGTCAAAAGGTGTTGATTTTCAGACAAAAATCGGTGCATATTTTATCTTTACTTCTTCAACTTATCATCATTTCTAGGCAAAGTTTGTGGAGGGAATGTGTAAAATTTGTTCTTAAAATTTAAATTAAGACCTATATTAAATATTCCTAGCATATCATAACGGAAAATATTCTCCGAGTAAAAGTATGTGAGACTAAAGTTCCAAGATATTAAATTTAAGAAATGTGCGGATTTCATGAATTTTCTGCTAAATATCCTTCCACCACAAGAAATAGTCCCTCATAAGTCTAAGACTTGCTTTTCTGTGGATTTTTGAGCAGTTTTTTTTTTTTATTAAATGTTGAATAATATACATTGTTGAATTTGAATATGTTATAAAAATTGAATTATAATAACTAGTTTTGAAGTTACAGGTTCTGTGTGAACTTTTCTAAAAAGCTGACGAGTGACATACCCTAAGTAATAAATAGGATTTTTACATATGCGATATGCCTGACGTAACAATAGCCGTATCAGCCCTGCATAGCCTGGTCCCCTGGTTCATTCTTGCCAAGCTGATACAAACAAAATACATGTACATGGCAAAATCTGTATCACACCCCAAATCAACCCGAGACTCCAATATCAGCCCAAGAGTAGAAGGCAAGGATGAGTCGGGGAACCAGGCTATGGATGTGTACTACAGGGTACGTGACTGCGTTAACATCAGGGATGCAATTTAGTCCTGTATTATATAAAATAAGCTATATATCTACATGTAGTAATCAACGCATAATTGTTTGTTTCCCCCCTAGTTGATCATGTTGATGTGTGTTTTATTTTATTACTTAGTATGCACAACCAATGTCAGCCCTCGGCCCTCCGGTCCTGGCTATTCTCTATCTATTTTACAATTAACATTTTAGTCGACGGAGCATGGTCTGTTTGGGGAAACTGGACACCATGCACTTTATCCTGTGGAGGAGGAATACAACACCGACTTCGGTCCTGTTCAAATCCCTCGCCTGCTGGCGGCGGAAAAGATTGTGTCGGCAACTTACACGAAACACAATCGTGCTCACAGACACCCTGTCCAGGTTACTTATCATTTTAATATTGAGATCGCCTCATGTTACTTTTCATTTTAATATTGAGTGATATCGCCTCATCAGAAAAGTAAAAGGTAAAGATTACGAACATCATCTGATAGGGATCAAGTGAGATTGTATCATTTTTTGGATGTTCAATTAAATTGTCACAATATCATGTATAAGATTTTATTTTCTTACAATATGTCAAATGATATACATGTAATTCCGTTTCTGATATTGATCCGTGTGCGGAATATACTGTATGACTTGTTGTACTGTTTCTAGTGTAATCAGAGACCATTCCATTTTTTTTCTATGCTTATCGCCCACATGCAGAGGTTGGTTTTGAATAAGAAAATTTGAAGAAAAAAAATTCACAGAAGAAATCTTGACTTACAAAAATTTGTATCTCTTTAAAATCTATTTGAATGCTTTAAAATTCTTACTTTACATTTTTTTTTACAAGTTTATATATAAAAAAATTCTGAAATAATGAAAATAAATTTAATCATTATTGTTGTTTTTTTTCTGTTGACTACTATAAAATGCTTACAGATGTATTTTAATTCCACCAAATATCTCAAAATTTGTATTTTATGTACTGGTAATTCCATAACTAAATATGACTTGGGTAATAAATTTGTGTGACTATACAATATATAAATAAAAGTGTTAAAAGAACTTTAGTTCACCGTCATTGTATGTTTATAGAAAACCAATATAAAATGATATTTTTCTCGGACAGATTTATATTACTTTCTTTGTCGAACTAAACCGGTCCTTGGTTATGTATCCTACTAAATAACCTAAGCAAGCATATTTCTAGTAACATTTTTAAATATCATAAAATGCAAATATATAATTATATAATATTTATGATCTTGACTTTTGACTAGAAATCTTACAATTAGTCCGCACAGTCAATATCCTAATTGTGGCATCAATATTTTATGAATATTTTAAAAGGTTTTTTTCCCTTTCAAAAAAGGTAGCCTAATTATTACAATCTACTGAATCTAGGGTTGTGATGTAATGTATTTTGTTTCAATTCCTTTAATGGAGCATTTAGAATTTTTATGGTCATGAAAAGATTGGACTGTTGATATAGAGTGTTACATATACATATTTAAACAATATAAAAATAAGGACAAGTAAGCGAAAGGTGGATTTGGTATTTAATTTGGGATCATCAGAAGTGACATCACGTAACATGGACATTAATTTTCTTCAGCCAATCAAAAAGAATTCTCAAATGCTTTTATTCTGAGAAATTGATTAACTGATTTTTAGTGGACGGAGGCTGGTCGTCTTGGACGGACTGGTCGTCCTGTAGTGTTACCTGTGGATCAGGTCAAGAAACTCGAACACGCACCTGTAACAGACCGGCTCCTTTATATGGCGGCAGGTCATGTGATGGAAACGTCACAGAGATGAGGTCCTGTAACCAATCTGTGTGTTCCTGTAAGATCAACACATCATAGCAAAACTTTTAGATCGTGTTCATTACATTAAAATATTTTGAAGAAGAAGGAAGAGTTCAGTAAATTATAAGAAAAAAAGGAAATTAATATAAACAGTGCAGAATCATAGTTGGTAAAATCTTAATATATATTTTTGCTTAAGAGGAAAGTGGTAGTTTTCATTATCGCAATTAATAGTTAGTCGATTGTATAAAGATGTTAAAATACGCAGTAATACGTTCTACCTTTCAATAAATTTAAGAATTCTATTCTTCCTAGATGTTTGTAAAGACTCGTCCCCTGACTGCCAGACGTACAAAACTATGTTCTGCTCTCATCCTTCTGGTCTCCAGCTCTGTCCAGTCACGTGCGGGACATGTAGTATAACTCCATTTGTATCATTTCATAAAGTTCCTCCTTCATGAGGCAGAAATTCTATATATTATAACTATCTTTATTGTTCACTGTTCTGATTGCTTTTCCGTTTTATGTCTTTTTTTCAGTATTTTTCATTTGGATTTCCTTACTTTTTTTTCGAAACAAAATCTTTATTTTTAATTATATTTCACTGTATTTTTACAGGAGTTGACGGTGATTGGACTGATTGGTCTTCATGGAGCGCATGCAGTGTATCCTGTGGCTTCGGCACTAAAACTCGTTCCCGTCAGTGTTCCAATCCTTTTCCCGCTTATGGAGGGAAAGATTGCAATGGAACATCTAGTATAATGGATATTTGTGTTCAACTACCATGCCCTGGTACGTTTTTTTTTTTAATTAAGAGTTAAACTAAGAGGGTTACATGACCTTCGGGCATTAATTTTAAATTATTGTAGTGTATTCTTAATGTTAAGAAAAATACAAGTAAAAGAAACTTGAATACTTTTCATTTAGAGTTACGAACTAAAAATGAACTATTGCAATTTATTTCTGTCTGTCATCATCTCTCATTGACAAACTTCCAGTTGTTTCAGTTTGTACACAGTTTAACATGTTTTAGTGGATTTTGAGGTAAAACATAACATAATAGGACAGATCCTCATTAAAAGAAATCTTATCAAAGGTCTGTGTACGATCGAGACCAAATTTAAATATTTATTTCTAGGTTAAAAAATGTTGGATAAGTACTGTAAGTCCTCATATCCCATATACTTTTGAGAAACTGTGATACACTGTATATTTTGAGTAATATGTCCTGAGAAAATTGTTGATAATAAGAATGTTAACATATCGATGACTAACTGCAAATGGAAACCAGTTTGTTGTCTTCCAGTTGACGGAGTGTGGTCAGACTGGGCGAGTTGGTCGTCGTGTTCTCTGACTTGTGGAGCGGGAGTACAGACACGTGACCGACAATGTGACAATCCAGCGCCCTCTCACGACGGAAAATTCTGTTCTGGGGATCCTTATAGTATTCAAAGTTGTACCGAAATGGAATGTCCCGGTAAGGTCTTTTATTATGTGCATTGTATTCAGATGATGAGTTTACCTGTTATAATGATGAACACATTGAGATTTTACCCGGAAAATTTCATATTTACAGAAAAGAATATCAAGATATTTTTATAATTCGAATAAAAAAAATAAATAATATTCATTTAAATTTTGTTGAATATAAAAAAGAAAGAAAAACGATAAATCTTATTGAAAACTGATTGCTGATTGTGTTTTTGAGTGTTTGAGCGGGAAAGAAAAGAGCTGATTCGGGTCAAGCACTGTACCAATTTCCAAGTCATTATGTTAAAGTAAGTTCTAGATGTGTTAGTAACAGGCTTGGTGGTTATCAAATGAAGACTAACGACCTTTTCAGGGTTCTTTGACAAGACCTTATTTACCAGATAAGATGAAAAAATGGAAATTACCCTGCAAAATTAACAGTATAACATGTGTAAATATTTAAGCATAAAAATACAGTGATTGTCAAGGGAGATAATTCATAACATATAGAATATACACATATATTTCTATTCTTTAATTATATAACAATAAATTCTCATCATAAAACTTTACAATAATTATCATCACAATGTATTTTAAAATTATATTACTGAATAATCATTAAATAATGTGCATACCATTCTATGGGAATATGTGTGTACAGCAAGCAGCAATGCTGCAGATTTACAACTCATACAGTCTGAGTGGTCTGTAAATTAATTACACACAATATTACACAACAGATCATAAAAATATGTTACCTTAAAAATGTATAACAATGAGATCTTTCTATTTACTCATACTTTAAAAATATCATTTTCACTGATCTCATTTACTCAGGGAAAGTACTTAGGAAATAGATCAAGACTGCAAAATTACTGATTGAACATTTAATTGAATTATAAGAATCATATTTATATTAGTAATAAATTATTAACTTACCAGATTGAGAAGAAAGTTAGTCTCTAATATCAGGTCTGATTGTCAAAATGTCACAACACTGAAAATGCACCTTAACTGACTAACCTCTGGACAAATCATGTCCAGAAAACGAAGAGCCTTCTGGAGGGAAAAACATGAACCAATCCCCAAGTAAAACACAAAGTAAAACACGAATAAAATTTAAAGAAACATCCAACATTAGGCCTGGATATAGTTACATGTAATGACCTTCGGCCATTATTACCTATATACACTGACAAACAGTGACAGACCATGGGTGAATGCACACTAAAGGGCTTTAGACTGAATAATTCTTATTCAAATATACACATTTCAAATCAAATTAGATATAATGACAATTACAATACATGTACATAATAAATACATGTATATAAAAAGAAAAATAATAAAGTATGTATCTGCCATATGTTTAAAACACAGTATACGGGTTGCAAAACGCATTTTTGCCATCGTAAACGTAGATTCGGGTGCTAATAATTTTGTGTAGCTGTGTGTCTATCCGTAAAACTTTTTACCTCGGCCATAACTTTTGAACGGTTTGTGCAAGAGTTTTAGAGGAAAGACCTTTCTTTGGATCATATAAGGCATTTTGGAACTACGAGGGGCGTTCAAAAAATAATGTCACTGGGGCTCGTAAAGAAACAAAAAACGCTTTTCTATGATTAAGTCCTAATGATTTAACTAAAATATTCTCTTTTAATTAAAACACATGTCCATAAAATTTTCATTCAATATCTAATTGTTTTAGAACACATTTTTGAGTATATAATTATATGTTTTTCTTAGTTTGGGAAATGAAACAAGTCAAAGTTTGAAAGATCTGGCAAATTTTTTTGGTGTGACAAAACATTAACTTTCTGTTTTTCCCCAAAACTCCTTTACTCTTCATGGCCTGTGGGTTTGGACGCTGTCATTAAGAAATTTAATGTACTGAATTCTTCATTCTGTTTCTTTCCTCTCATTAACCTTTCAATATTTTTGCAAAAAAAATGTTTTCTTGACTCCTCCAGAAATTAAACTTCCTCTCCGAATATGAATTTGAACAACAAGACCGCTAATATTTAAGAAAATAGCATATAAAACTGTTTTGTGCTCTTCCAATTCCTTGCTCCTCTTAGGCCTTTGCAGTTTTGTCATGTGCATCTTCTTGTAAATTTGTTTTGAGAGTTTAAAGCAAAATGGATTCAAGTTTTATATCTGTTTGAATTTCAGACAAACGTGGATAAGAACAGTTTTTGATTTTTTTAAAATAATTGTTTAGCTATCCCTACACGCTGTCGTTTTCACTCATTTTCAAAATATAGGGTGACCTTTGGGCATTAAACTTTCTTAGTATCAAATGTTTCTTTAAAATAGTGTGAACTACCCTCAAAATTATTTTAATCATCTTTGCTATGCGTCTTAAAGTCAATAAAACATTATCAATGATAATTTGTTGAATTTTTGCAAATCTACATTAGTTGTTGTATGTCATTGTTGCCAAGGACGGTACCCATATTTGATGCCCATTGTATAATTTTGTTTATTAAAACCTTCTTGTTCACGTGTCTATAAAACAGCCATTGGTTGCTGTAAATTTCCCATTCTCAGTTAATATATTTTTGGGATATTAACAAGTTTCACAGCTGCTTTAATGAAGCGTTTAATTTTACTCTAGTTTACTGATTCTTGACTTTCATTTTTAATGCAGTGTCTGGAATAGCCCTTGTTTTCCAGCTTCCCACAATGAAATAATGCGATGAAAAGTGGTCACATAAACTGTTATATATTCATTAAAAATTCAAAAATGAAAGAAAGTCAAGCTGAATGTCATATCATTTCTATGTTGTATGTCATCGAGCTAATGACATTATTTATTGAACGTCCCTCGTATCTTAACCTGAGAGTTTGTCTCATGTATTTCAACTTCAACATTTACAATAACATGTTTAAAAGGTTGGTGCTGAATCATTCAAACTTCACATGTGTTTTTTCTAGTGAGACTTTTCTCCTGGTACCACATATTTTTTAATCAAATGACCTTGGAGTTTAGCCTAGTTTTGTCAAATGCTGACCATTGCTTTTAAACAACTGGGGTTAGAACTTTCATATTTCAAATAAATATATATTTATTGTGACATGAAATATCTTTGGGTACCAATATTTGTTTTTTTTTCTGGCGTTGACCTTGGAGATTGACATTCTTTTGAAAATCATTAATCTTAACCATGGACTGACATACAAGTGCGGTATTTTTTTTACAAACACGATTTTTTATATCCTGTTGAATCAAGTATCCTTATCCAGTTTAATGTACGTCATGGTTACAGTTGACGGGGGATGGACCGACTGGACGGGATGGTCGCCCTGTAGTGTCACATGTGGTACAGGAGTAAACAATCGAACACGTGCCTGCACGCAACCTGTCCCCATGTATGGTGGTTTGAACTGTACTGGAGCAAATACAGACACACAACCCTGCAATAAGTCAGACTGCCCAAGTTAGTTTCGCTTATCACTATAGCTATGTTGCTTTGTAACATGTAAAAAGCTTAATTTTTACCTTCAGTCCTTCATGTCCAATTTTTGTTAGATGTATCCATTCACATTCTTTCATAAGAAAAGCAAAACAATGATTAGTCATATATATATGGAAGCATCCCAGGTGTGTAGATTCAAATCATTGTTCAAACCATTACCCCCGTGGGAAGGGCGGGACCACAATGGCTGATCACAGTTTAACATAGAAATATATAGGAAAATTCTTTAAAAATCTTCTATTCAAGAACAGCAAAGCAATAATTAGTAATTTTTATATGACAGCATCCCCAGGTAGAGTAGATTCAACTTTGACCCCAAGGGTAAGGGCGGGGCCACAATAGCCAATCAAATTTTTACATAGAAATATATAGAAAAATTCTTTAAAAATCTTCTCAGGAATAGCAATGCCATGATTAGTCATTTTCATATGAAAGCAATAGCCAATCAAATTTTTACATAGAAATATATAAAATTCTTTTAAATTCTTCTCAAGAATAGCAATGCCACGATTAGTCATATGTTTATGGAAGCATGCTCAAGTAGAGTTGAATAAAGCCACAAGTAGTCAAAGAAATATGCTAGCATCCTTAGTTAGTGTATATTTGAGTTTGTTCAAATCATACCCTCTCCCCTTTAAGGATTGGTTGGGACTAGATTTGTTTTTAAACTTTTCAATAAACTGCTTCCTGCTCTTTTCCTAGCTACAGTGCTCAGGTGACCGATGTGGCCCATGGGTATATTGTTTTAATTTCCTGACGTTGACCTTGGAGATTGGTATTCTTTTGAAAACTATAAACCTTATCCATGGGCTGCCATATATGAGCATGTGGGGTTTTTTTTCGAAACAATTTTTTTTTTTTTTCTATAATTTGTTCAATCAAATGTGCTTGTCGAGTTTTATGTACGTCATGGTTACAGTTGACGGGGGCTGGAGCGTGTGGACGGGGTGGTCGCCCTGTAGTGTCACGTGTGGTACAGGAGTAAACAATCGAACACGTGCCTGCACGCAACCTGTCCCCATGTATGGTGGTTTGAACTGTACTGGTGTAGATACAGATACACAACCCTGCAATAAGTCAGACTGTCCAGGTTAGTTTCCATTATCTCAAAAATCTATATAGTTATGTTGTCATAGAACTTTTAATAGCCTTATGTTTAATTTTCACTAACTATTGGGATTTGAAATTTCTAATATATGTACTTATCTTAAGACTTCAACGAAGGCATTCAAGGAAAATGATTAAGTAGTTTTATACCCAGTCTCTGTCACGTGCAGCCCTTGATAGCTATGCATCGTATCTTTAAAAAAAAAAGAGTTCCAAAAAAGACTGTGCAACACCCATGTTATCTTTTCAATCGTTTGTGAAGACCTAGATCCGGGCTGTCCAGTATTTGCTAACAATACCAATATCTGCGCCTCGGATAACCGACAAGGTCTAATTATCTGTTCAAAAACCTGTGGTATATTGGTAAGCACCTTAAGTAGAATTTAATGCGCTTTATTTCGTCATATTGATGGGAATTTGTATTTTCGTAAAATTAAGTATTTGGCATACATGAGTAATTTTAGGTGCATAAATGTAGCCCTCTACATTTTTGAGAGGGGGGTCAAAAACATTTGAGAGCGTACATTATTTCAGCTGTAGTAAACCAATTGTAATTTGTAACTAATAAAAAATACATGTAGCTAAACTTCAGTAAAACCTTCCTTTAACTAGTGAATAGGTTTATGAAGCATAAACATTTGTAGGTGAAAAGCGTCAAAATCTTAATAGGGACTAAAACTTTCAATCATTTTAGAATGCCTTCTTTAATGATACTTTTGCTTTAAGTGTTGTTTATTGATCCGTCTTTAATGAGTCTATAGATTGATCAGTACTTTGTACACATACAGTTATTGATGGTGGTTGGGATTGTTTATTGGCACGTCTTTAATGAGGCTATAGATTGATCAGTACTTTGTACACATACAGTTATTGATGGTGGCTGGGGTTCCTGGGGACCGTGGTCTTCTTGTAGGACATGCAGTGATGTGAACTTTAGGAACAGGAAACGCAAATGTGATAAGCCCGTCCCAGCCAAGGGAGGGAAAGACTGCGAGGGGGAGTCAATTGAGTTGGGGTAGTGCAATGTCACAACGACCCCAACAGGTGCGTTATCATATGTCTAACATATAACATCCGTATAGGATACGAAGGCTTTCAATAAATAATGTCCTCGGTGCTTAGAAAGAAACAAGAAAGGCTTTTCAAAGATTTAGACTTACTGATTTCACTTAAATATTCTCCTTTAATTAAAACACATGTCTGTAACATTTTTATCTAATTTCTGATAGTTTTTAAAACATATTTTTGAGTAAAGACCTTCGTATACTGACACTATACTTGAATATAGCAGATCCTATGATTTCTGTGACTTGTTTATTCTTTCTGAAAGGTGTTTTTTTTAAGTTTGGAAAATGAAACAAGTCAAAGGATGAAAGTTTATTCAAATATTGTTGATAAAAACATTAACTTTCTGTTTATCCCAAAACCACTTTATTCTTCTTGTCGTGTAGGTTCGGACGCTGTCATGAAGAATTTTAATGTGGTGAATTCCTGATTCTGGTTCCATCTTCTCATATACCTTACGATTTGTTTGCAAAAATGAGCTTTTAAAACTTCTCTAGAAATTGAAATGCCTCCCCATATAAGAATTTTAAAAAGACTAAGAAAATGGCATATAAAACTGTATTGTGCCTCTGAAATTCTTGGCTCTTCTCAGATCTTGGCTGTTTTTGTCAAGTGTATCTTATTGTAAATTTATTTTGAGGGTTTAAAGCACGGATTCAAATTTTACTGTTTAAATTTCGGACAATTAAATGTGGATACCTTCAATGTATTATTTTTTTTAAATAATTGCTTAGATACTATTACAAGCTGTCGTTTTCACCCATTTTTCAAAACATAGATTGACCATTGAGTTTAAGCTTTTTTTATTATCAAATATTTCTTTAAAACAATGTAAACCACCCCCAAATTGTTGCCTGTCAATTTTGCTATGTGTCTTAAAGTCAATCAAACATCAGTGCATGATAATTTGTTGAATTCTGACAAACGGAACGTTGGTTGTTGTAAGTCTGTCTTGCCAAGGACGGTAACCACTTTTTATGCCCATTATAAAATTTTGTTCATTGAAATCAAACTACTCATGTGTCTATAAAACCGAATTTTTTTTTTTTTTTGGTAAATTTAGAATATTTCGTGGGGATTCTTAACGAGTTTTTGCTCAAGCTTTCATGAAGCATTTAATTTTACTACTGTTTACTGATCCTTGACCATTCATTTTAATGCAGTGTCTCGAATAGCCCTTGTTTTCCAGCTTCTCACAATGAAACTTTGTGATCATAGTGGTCATATAAACTGTAATCAATGCATTAATATGCAATCATGAGTGAAAGTCAAGCTTAATGTCATATGATTTCTATGTTGTATGCCATAGACCTCATGACGTTATTTATTGAACAGCCCTCGTAATTATGTCCTGTTATGAAATGAGAATATAAGGATTCATAGTTGTGTATTAAACTTTTCTATTTGATACAGACAAATTGTATCTTTTACACACAGTTAAATTCCTCTGTATCTTTGATATACACATTTCAGATAAAATCAAAGTATTTTGTACAAATTTTATTTCATTTTTTTCTAGGTGAGACATATTTCACCGGAAAGAAAATTAATAACTTTTTTTATTTTACTTCAGGTGGAAATAGCTGGCAGAAATGCTTGCCATAAGATTAATATCATTTGTTTCAGGAATAATGTGCCCCTACTGTGATCAAAATCTCAACTGTAGGCCCCGGAACTCTACCTGCGACGTCACAGAAACGTGTATGATTAGAAGCTATCCCAGATACAATTTTACCGTACACTGCTCTAAGGTGAGAGGTGAATGGTTGAGATAATCAAAAAGTATTAAGGACATACATTGTATATAACATACATGTATATAAAACATACATGTACATCATGTGTATCCCGTGAAAGGAATTGGAGAATGTATAGTAGAATCAGAGTCCGTCTTCGTGAAATACAAATATCAGGTGTCTTTATAAAATAAAATATAAATATTAAGGATCTAAATAACATTAAATGACTTCAGAGGTACATTGTAATTCATGCATCATATATATGTTATAAGTGCGATCTGAAAAATATCATTCAATAAATACTGTTTAGTTCGAAGATGGGTAGTCACACCTCATTATTAATAATATTCTTTCTTGGTTTCATAACACATTATAAGTAGTTGTTCTGTTTTCTAATTGTATTGTAGATTGAAGACTGTTTGTTTACGAAGGCTGCGCTTAATAACACGAGGGAGGTATATTGTTGTGATGACAGACAATGCCTGCGGAACAATCTAGGTTTCTAGGAGATTCAGATCTGTGTACTTTTAACATGTTTAAAATAAATAATGAAATAAAATGGATAATTTATACCAATTAACTTCTCATTTTTAATATCATTGCATAATAAATGAAGTATGTTCTTTTGTATCGATGATCGGAATATGAAACTTATCCGGCAAGAACAATCTTTGTTCTACCTTGTGTTGAGCGTTATATCCACACCTGACCCCTCCGTGGTGAGATTATAAGACTTCCACTCACAAGCATCTGACGTTACTTGTTTTTCTTGTACTAAAAAAATACCCCTACCTAATAATAAACGTTTATTATTAGTTTGGGGTATATTGTTTTTTTATTTTCAAGAAAAATAATTTATAAGTAACGTCAGGTGCCAATGCTTCCACTCTATTTGTTAACAGACTTGTTGAACTAATAGTATTTGCTTTAATTCAAGCTGCCAGTTAACAAAAATATTCATATTAACTTTTTTCACGTGAAAGTTAGCTTAATTTTATCATGATCATGCCCTAAAGAACTAAGACCTAAATGAGAGATGATATTAACAGAGTTTAATAAAAATCTTGAGAATAACAACTTGTCATCTTTACATAAGTAAAATTAACAAACTTTTACTAAAAGGTTGTTAATTTTGCCATAGTTTAAAATTTTGATTAAAATTGGCCAAACGGTTCTTGAGAAGAAGTGTAAAAAAATTACAGACGGTCGGACGGACAAAATGTGATCAGAAAAGCTGTTGAGCTAAAAATTAGTCATAACAACAAATTGGGACAAAAAATATAAAGAAACTAATACATCCATTTTTTTGTTTGAATCATATTCATCCCTCATTCATAAGCTCCATATCATGCAGAGCATTATCTTACATTGCTTAATGTTGTCTGGAACCTAGCTATGCTCTTTGGATGTGTGACCATTTTAATCTTTTAACAGTAAATGCATTTATATTATATTTTGGTACCTCTGTAACAAACAATGAACACTTCACTTTGTAATATGCAATTAAAAATAAGCAAGGTTCCTGTCACCTTTTAACAAATTCATATTTGATTAGCAGTACAAAATCACATGCACATCAAGTATGTCAAGCTTTTTTATATATGGACAATATTAAAATCACAGTTTTTTTCTGAATTGTCCTTAATGTCATTGCAGTCATCATTATTTTTATTTTCCTGACTAGCAGGAAATTACACAATCATATATTGTTTTATCCAAACCAATGGTTGCCCTGGCAATCCCTGTTCCATTCCTTTTCACACATCCAGCACCAGTCCGTTTTACACACAGTACAAGTCATGTGCATACAACCCCCTGTATTAAACAATGAACTTCATTCAGTGTTCATGTATACAAAGAACTTTATTCGGTAATAACCAATATTTGCCCCCCAAATCAAACTTTGATGGAGATATATTTAATTAAGTTCTTAAACAGGGGGTATATGCTGACTTCAAAGCACTGAATATTTTCAAAAGAAATGACGCCATATGTACGTAATGACGTCACAAACATGACGTAAATTTCAGTTTTTCATGAATTTTACAGAAAAATGTACATATTTCGTCAATATTTAGAGTAAAAGTCATCGAGCGCATGTGTGTTCAGGATCAATATTTTGATATGATGTGTAGAATGATAATATCAATTAAAAATGTCAATATTGTTCCTGAACAAACTTGCGCTCTATAAATTTTAAAGCTAAAATTGTTGAAATCTTGTCCATTTTGTCCTCTTTCTGAAAAAGGATATAAAATCACTAGTTTGTGACGTCATAAAAACAAAAATTGTGAATACACTGCTTTGACACTATAATATTTTCTGTTAATTTATATTTCTCATACAATTTATTGAATTCAGCACATTTCAGGAAGTTTTCAAAATTTGACTTTTGTGGGGGCAAATATATACAATATACCGCATATAGTTCTTTAATATACACATTTTGTCAAAATTACAAGCATTCTGTTGTTCCATGGCCATTCCTATCGCCAGTAAGGTAACAGTATACCTGGGTATTTTGGACCTCAAATTAAAAAACATACTTTACAAGAGACCCATGGGCAACATCGCTCACCTGAGCACTAAGGGTAGGAAAAAGTATAAAATGGCTTTTTATTGAAAAGTTTAAATCCAAAAGTAGTCCCATGACCAATCATGGATTTGCTATTTTTTAGAAAATGATTTTTAAAGAATTTTCCTATATATATCTTTAAAAACTTTGGTCGGCCATTTTGGCCCCGCCCTACCCCTGGGGGTCATGATTTGAACAAATTTAAATCTACACTACTTGAGCATGCTTCCATATAAATATGATGAATTATGGCTTTGTCATTCTTAAGAAGAAGATTTTTTTAAAGAATTTTCCTATATATTTCTATGTAAAACTTTGGTCGGCCATTTTGGCCCCGCCCTACCCCGGGGGTCATGATTTGAACAAACTTGAAACTACACTACCTGAGCATGCTTCCATATATATATATGATGAATTATGGCTTTGTCATTCTTGAGAAGAAGATTTTTAAAGAATTTTCCTATATATTTCTATGTAAATCTTAGGTCGGCCATTTTGGCCCCGCCCTACCCCCAGGGGTAATGATTTGAACAAATTTGAATCTACACTACCTGAGGATCATTCCCCATAAGTTTCATCTTTCCTGGCACAGTGGTCCTTGAGAAGAAGATTTTTAAAATTTGCCACCAAATTTTCATTAATTCCCAATTATCTCCCCTTGATTGAGGGCGTGGCCCTTCATTTGAACGAACTTGAATCTCCTTCACCCAAGGATACTTTGTGGCAAGTTTGGTTAAAATTGGCCCAGAGGTTCTTGAGAAGAAGTCGAAAATGTGAAAAGTTTACAGACAGACGGACAGCTAGACAGACAGACGGACAGACCCACGAAATGCAGGTTATGTGACTGACAAATTTATGTGACTTTTTCCAAAAAAATTATGTGGCGCAAAACATGATACATGTTATAGGGAGAAGAAATGTCAAAACCTTTTTAATAAATGGACAATATTGTTGTGACACTTCTTTAGAATGATTTTTTAAGTCACACAACACTCATTTCTGCTAAAAAAAAATCAAATCTCTGTATGTGACAGTCACATAAAACAAAAGAGTCATTTCAAATCTTTAATGGGCACAAAAACTCTCTGTCTTAACCATTACACTATTGCAACTCTCCAACGTTGATTTAAATTGAGGACAACTTTTTGTCTTTAATTTACACTGAGGGCAACTAATTTATAGCTTTAATTTATAAAGAAGAAATGTCATTCCTTTTTAATAAACGGATAATAGTTGCAACTTGCAAATATATGTAACTGACACAACGCCCTGTCTTACTTTAAATGAATACAACTCTCTGTCTTTACTTTGACTGAAGCAACTCTTTGTCATTTCACAATATTAAGAACAACTCTCTGTCTTCCCTTTACACTATTGCAACTCTCCAACGTTGATTTAAATTGAGGACAACTTTTTGTCTTTAATTTACACTGAGGGCAACTCTTTGTCTTTAATTTACACTAAGGACAAATAAACTCTTTGTCTTCAATTTACACTGAGCACAACTCTTTGTCTTTTATTTACACTGAGGACAAATTAACTCTTTGTCTTTAATTTACACTGAGGACAACTTAACTCTTTGCCTTTTATTTTCACTGAGCACAACTCTTTGTCTTTAATTTACACTGAGGACAACATTTTGTCTTTAATTTACACTGAGGACAACTTAACTCTTTGCCTTTTATTTACACTGTGGACAACTTTTTGTCTTTAATTTACACTGAGGACAACTCTTTGTCTTTAATTTACACTGAGGACAACTTAACTCTTTGCCTTTTATTTACACTGAGGACAACTCTTTGTCTTTAATTTACACTGAGGACAACCTAACTCTTTGTCTTTTATTTACACTGAGGACAACTCTTTGTCTTTAATTTACACTGAGGACAACTTAACTCTTTGTCTTTAATTTACACTGTGGACAACTTTTTGTCTTTAATTTACACTGAGGACAACTTTTTGTCTTTAATTTACACTGAGGACAACTTAACTCTTTGTCTTTAATTTACAATAAGGACAAATTAATTCTTTTTTTTTTATTTCAAAAAGTGACATGTCAAGTTACATAATAAGATTTTTAATCATATTCACACACACACACATCCACTCTTCCCCTATTAACTCTTTGTCTTTAATTTACACTGAGGACAACTCTTTGTCTTTTATTTACACTGAGGACAATCTCTTGTCTTTTATTTACACTGAGGACATTTTTTGTCCTTTATTTACACTGAGGACATTTTTTGTCTTTAATTTACACTAAGGA
>NW_026922224.1:0-19557 GCF_032062105.1 Saccostrea cuccullata | reverse complement strand
CAAAAACTACTTTATACATTAAAATTTGAAATATGATAAATTGGGACGTGATCTCGTTTCCTTTTACCCTTTCCCCAAACTGCTGATCCATTTTGTTAAGTGGATCATTTCTCTCTGAAGTATTTATGAACTTCGAGCACAACAATTCATTTTAAAGTCGCAATCAATCACCATTTACCATTTATTAAGCTGTTCTACTTGTGCAATTCAACGTTAAAAACATATATGTTATTGTAAGTATGATTTATTTTATATTTAGCTTACATGAGGAAAAAAAATGACATTAAATAATGGCAAAGAAAATTACTAATGATTGTGCTCTTTGTAAGGAATAACCTTGATCGTCATTTTCCTTAAAATGCAAAATTATGTCTAGAAAATTTTAAAGATACATAAAATATCTTATAAGTACACCTAACATGTAGGTGTTTAAATTTTGTTTACTGCCATGGTCAATATGTCTTTTAATGCTTGTAATTTCGCAAAGTTGTGATACAGACCTAGAAGAATTGCTTTATTAATCTCATGGGGTACTTTATTTTTGCGCAATTTACCGGGTTTATTTTTTGTAACTAAATATTAATGCAATTATTCTTTTGATCGCAGAATTATAATGGATCAACTATACCGTCAACCATAAAGAACCATTATCAGCTATAGAAGCCGTGTATATACAGTTTAGAGTATTTTATTATTTGTAGCTGAAATGTTTTACTGGAAGTGAATAAAGCTGTCTTTTTTCTCCAGTGGGATAGATTTTGTGAAACGCCAGGTGCCATTTCTGCCCTCGTAAGTCATTTAAATTTCTTAAAAATATTTTGCTGTTTTATTTTTTAAAGTGATTTTAAGCATTATAAGACAGACAATCGCTAAGTTTTGTCTGTTTTAATTATCATTATTTAATGTTCTCTTTTATTCTTTTTCAGAGTGAAGATAGAAATGGAAAATTCAAGCGTAATTTGTCCTAATAATAACACTTTTGCTGGCCACTCAGTGAATCTTACTGGAAAAGACGGTTCTAAAAACAATGCCGCAATTGCTGATTTATTTCAGTGTATGGAAAATGCTTCTTTATTGAATGTTCATTACTGGGACAAACACGTATTTAGCTTTGGAACCATGCTGTTCTTGATTGGGTTTATTGGAAATATCACTACCCTTTTGGTAATCATCAAAACTAAAAGACTTCACACCCCGACCTACACCGCAATTGCCTGCTTGGCATATGCTGATGTTTTGGCCCTTACGTCACGCTATATCATGGTTTTACCCGATCCTGTAAGCGCATTTTTTAAAATTCCCCCGAGGCAGTCTGTATTTGATATTTTTACTTTTCTTTTCTTACACGCCGCTAACTTCCATACGGCACATATTTCATATATCCGCTATATTTTTATTTCAATGCCTCTGAAAAGTCTTAAAATGAGTTCTAGGAAAATTATGAAGCACTGTCAAATAATATGGATATTTTCATTTATAATGACAGGAGTATATAGTGTGCAACAAATATTATTCCTAGAAAATATTTTGTCTGAACGTGCAAAAAACTGGAGTGAATTGGCGTTTGCTATTTATATAGCGGGCGTCCCTTTTATTTTGATAGTTTATTTCCATTTGAGAAAAGTTTGTCATTTACGCAAACTACCAGAATCAGAAAGACAAAATGGAGTAAGAATCGTTCATTCAATGTCAGTAATGCTTCTTATCATTATTTTGACTTATCTGATCACGATTAGCTATCCTCTACTTTACACCATACTCGATGCTTTACATTTGACGGACAAGTGCACCGGATTTTTGTCGTCCGTAGAATTTCATGAATTATTTGATTTATTTCTTTTATGTAATAACAGCCTTAATCCTGTGATATATTTCCTTTTTTCTCCTCCGATAGCAAGACTGTTTTTGAGAGTACGAAATTGTTTTCGTTCACTATATTAACTTTAAAGAAATACTAACTTAGCTGCAGAACTGTAGTGTTATTGTTTTATATACATGTATTAGTCTTTGACCATTCCGCTATAGATCCAGTATAATTCAAGAAATTTACGGATTTTTTGCGCACCGTTTGGGAGAATTTCTCACTTTCCAGCATTGGTAAGTCATCTACCTTTCACCCTCTAATTCCAGACGCCCCGTGGGGATCCAGGCTAGAATAGGTCCTCAGTACCCCTTGCTTGTCGTAAAAGGCGACTAAATAGGGCGGTCCTTCGGATGAGACCGTTTAAACCGAGGTCCCGTGTCACAGCGGGTGTGGCACGATAAAGATCCCTCCCTGCTCAAAGGCCGTAAGTGCCGAGGAAAGGCCTAAATTTGCAGCCCTTCACCGGCAATTATGACATCTCCATATCGGTGAAATATTCTGGAAAGGGACGTTAAACAATATACAATCAATCAATCAATCTATTCCAGACACGTTATAGACTTGCTCAAGTCTCTATGTTTTAGTGCTCTTTTTGATGATGACAAACTATGTTTGATAACATTACATGTAGCTATGACAGAGAGCAGTCAGCAAAACAAGTAATTAAGAATAATGAATTTTAAAAAAGTATATATAATAAGAAACAATATTAACATAGAGACTTAATCACATCTACACACATTACTAAACCAATTTGTATATTGTATCCTCCTGACAACCTTTTATATAGTCGTCTCTCTCTGCAAGCGATAAACTGGAATGGTCTATTTATTGGCTAACATAAAATTCAATTCAAGCGAGTTTATTGCTTGTAGTTACGACTGTTAAGAGTTGGGAGGTGGATGAAAATACATGTATACAGAATTACTTATAAATGTGTCTAGATCGAGTTTTGTAGGGAAAGGTAGATAATTTATCGAATTTGGAAAGTGGAGAAACTATCCCAACACTGCGCAAAATATCCCGCGCCGTGAATTACACATTTTTTGCATTACGGGGTTAGAAGCATTATGGTCATAGACTAATTAGTGTAGATACACTTTATTATATAACCATAACCGCTTCAGTTCTGCAGCTAGCCTAATATGATTAAAAAATGTCACAATGATTATTGCAATTACTTGCAAATACCAGCAATGTTCAAATTGAAATTAAAGAATCCATAATAATTTTTCTATAATAATTCAAAAAATTTTGAAAGTATGACCTTATAAACCAAAATTATAAGAACAACTATTGTTTTTCTGTCTAAAAAGGTAATAAATCAAAAGTCCTATTGAAGAACATTTCCTTTATATCCTCGAAAACAAAATGTTATCCTTAAGGATTACTTTATGTGTTCAGCTGATTTAAATTCCTAATAAGGACAAATATGATTGAGTAACTGAAACGGTGTACCGAATAGTTATTTTTGTTTGGAACTGATTTCATGCATTCACCATCACATTGTATTGAAATAAAATGAGTTTAGAATGACACTGTATAGTTTTTCTTATTTGTTATACCAACGTAGCTGCAGAACTGTAGCATTATGGTTTATATTGCATTGAAATACAATGAGTATAGAATTACTTTGTATTTGTTCTTATTTGTTTTACCAACGCATCTTATGCAATTTCAATGAATGCATTGAAAGGAAAGACAAAAGCAAGCGGCAATTACTCGTACCAGGGGGTATAGAGAACAACGAATCACAATATTTCTTTAACACAGAATATCCGTAATGTCAAGAAAATTAAATGTTTCCAGCATTAGTTAATCAAGCAATTCAATTTCGAACAAATCTAACTTAAAGATTGCGCACAGATTAGTCTACCTATAAGTTGCATTTGGTTTGATTATTTTCAGGTTATTTATAAATCGATACATTTTTTAACAGAATTTGATACAGTTTCTAACTAGTATTAATTTTAAAAATAGCTATTTGGAAAATAATATCGTTTTTTAATCTTTTTTCTTAGCAATAGTATTTTGTTTATTGTGTTAGTAAAAAGGCATATCCCTGGTCGTCTAGATTATTGGAACACTGATCACGATACCCTTTTCCTTTGTTGTTTGTATACCAAATAAACAAAAACTTTAATTCTTTTTCTTTGAACATTTAAAAAAAATAATCAGAACAAATTCTTATAAAGCATTACGAGGATTTTAAAAATACATAAAATATTTATGAATACACGATGTTCAATGGCCAAGCCATATCTTTTTATTCCCCCATGATAGAAGTTTCTGGGGTATGTATTTTTTTTTTCATGTTTGTCCGTCTGTCTATTTGTTTGTCCGCAAAATCTTTTCATTAAGTGTAACGATGGCTTTCATATTTCACATGTGTATTCTTTGTGACAAGACCTCTCCTTGGGAACCAACAAATTTGCTCAATTTTGCCAATGACAGCATGATATTTGTTTCTATTGCAATTGATAAATATTTTAACAAAGTACGAAATATTCTCTTCTCATTCAATCCCGGCCAGAATGGGAGTGGCTCGTACAATTTGGTCGTTGTTTGCGACGATGTTCTTTAACTGACACCGTGTTTACTTATAATTAGTAACACATGCCCTGGAAAACTGCGTACAGTTAACACAGTGAATTGTCGACAGATTTTTACCGTTAATTCCCGATCATTTGAGGGAACACAGGGCGGATGTGATCTGTCGGCAGGAGATGCTCACTCCTTCACGGCACCTGATCCTACCTTTGACATTCTAGAGGTCGGTGTTTGCTCTGCCACTGACTTATTTGAATGGACTTTTAAGCTTGAATACTACTCGTTATCTCCATATTAATGGGAGGGGGTATTCGTGTTCATAACCCCAGACTTGCAAGTTTGTAGACCAAACTTGCAATCTTATCAGTTTCATGATCTTCAAATGTAGGTAGGTTATTCTGACATCCGAATATATTATTTTGACAAAACACTGTGTTACTTTTGAGTTTACTAGATGCATGAATTTTGTATTTCTGGTGTTGTAAACTTTCTTTTTCAGATGGAATATTGCCGTACTCTGAATAAAACACAGACTTGAAAACAAAATAAAAGTTTGTTGAATTTCGATAACAAGATAAGTTGATGTAAACATCAAATCGGTCGCAAACACATATCATTTTAGCATTTTATAGAATAATCTCAAAAATGAATTCAAAGGTCAAAAATTAAATTAAAAAAATACATTTACCATGCATGGTACACTTTTTTTGGAAGCTGTTCCCTTGCTTAACCTTTTTCGGACCAAATTTTTATACTTTAATTTCCAATTCGTAGATAGTAAAGAAAAATTTCGCTGTGTCACTTGTAGATGTAATAACTAATGTATAAAAAAAATTAACTTCCTCTTAAAAAACCTGTAAAATTTATGAGTTATTTTAGGCAATGTAATTGTTTTCAGGAAAATCAGAACTTTTTGCTTTCATACAGCAACTAAAGATCTTAAATTAATGAATATCTGCTGGAAAATGAAAAACAAATTGAAAATAATAACAACCAGTGAGAAAAGGTATAAAGCGAATTTATGAAAAGTTTCATATATGACTTTTGTGTTTATTTCATCAATAAAGAATTATTTCATAGAAGAAGGGGGCACAACGGGGGATCAACGTTTAACAAAGGAATGCATAGGAAAATCTTTAAAAATCTTCTCAACCATATCAAAGCAATGATAAGTCAAAGTAATTTGGAAGTATCCTCTGATAGTGAAGATTCAAGTTTCAAGTCATGACCCCCGGGGCAGGGATGGGACGATTAACTTGAAGATCTACATTACCTGAAGACGCTACCCATAAATATGACCAATCATGGTTTTGTTGTTTTTGAGAAGATTTTTATATTTTCCCTATGAATTCCTATGAATACAAAACATTAAACAAAATAAGATCCGCATACATGTTTCTACATCTGTTTCTAAGCATACTGCGAGATTCTATATTTCGTAACAATAATTAAGACAAGGCAACTGAAAGAAATATGACGGAATACAGAGCTAGTTGGTATGAAGCAAGTCGTACAAAAATAGAAGTCGTATTTGTAAGAATTCATCACAGCTTTAAGCTATTTACAGATCGAACTTGACCCAGATGTTTTATTTTGTTTGATGTTTTAATTAGTAATTAAAGGAGGCCGAGGGGTACTAAAATTAACCATCAGATATTACTTAAATTTTAATATATATGATATCTTAAGCTGTCAATTATCATTTGGCAAAGAAAAATGTCATGCATTTTAGTTTAAAAATTGATCATTTTTGTATATCTTTATGTGGAAATCTTCTTCGAAAAGAGACCAAAACAGTCTTAAATGGCCACAACTCCCCAGCCCCTTTAAACGATTTGTAAAATATTTTAAAACCAGAAACCTCTCCTTAAAAGTAACAATGCAGTACGTAAATCAAACAAACAATGATAAGTTTATTTGCTGTTAATTAATATAAGAGAACATTTCTATTAAAGGTTTACTTTTAAAAGGCGAAACTTAAAGATTTATTACAAAAAATCGAAAAAATTAATTATTTTGAACAAGTAGTCCGAGTTTTTATCCTATAAGCAAATAAACAGAAATGTTTTCTTTCACTGTAACGATCGATGCCTTGTTTCTTTAAACCTCAAAGGATTAAAGTACCGACTTCAATTTTATACTAAATAGTTAAGTCCTTGTTCTAACTTTGAGACAAGTTGCCATGAATATAGTTAAAATCTAATAAATATTTATTTTAATCATCTCAGGCACGTGACATCATTAAAAAGAAGAGGACCATTCGGGGAAAAAAAAAACTTGAAAACTTATCTAAAAATTCATAAAAAAGTATAGTAAAAAGAAAACTTTGCGGACATTTTCACAAGAAAAATATTTTTGATATATTGACATGGCAGTATTAGATCTTTCTTAAGTACTGTGAGCAATTTGCTCACTAAATGATACCCCCGCCTCCCATATGATTATAAAGACAAAGTCCCTGTTTTGCTCTTGGAGACCCGAAGTAAGTGTCAGATCAAAAAGTAAAAATAAGAGGTACACAATGGCATTATGTAATAAAGAATCAGTGAAAGTATCATTAAATTCAAATCAGTAGTATAGGAGTATTTGCGGATAAGAGATGGCTACCCTTCAATATCATAGAAAAAAATGGCAGTGTCAATGTTTTGCTCTGGAAAACCCAAAACATTTATCCGATCAAAATGTTAAATAGGAGAGGTGCACAATTGCAATATGTAACAAATATTAAAGTCTAATTAAATTTCATTCAGTGGTAAAAGAGGAGTTGCGGATAAGAGATAGGTACCCCAAAGCGTATCAGACAGACCGACGGACAGCTATACAGACAAACGGACGGACATCCCCATTACTATATACCCTCCCGCTTTTCAAGCGGGGGATATGATAAAAAGTGTGCGAAGATGGTTCTGTTCATCAGCCTTTCAGAGAGCAGTTTGCAGTAATCACTCTTCCTCCTTCCACCACAACGTTGAAGTATATCCCTAATTGTATAAAGTTTCCCATGGGAAAATATGCTATTATTAAATAAAAATGGTAGTTTATTTCAGTTCAACTATATTTATTTACAATTAACTGTATTTCTTAAAGTACATGCATCGACTTCAAAGTAAAGAAAACCTGTGTTATAGAAGACTTTATTCTGTAAAAGAAAATTAATTCCATTTGATTGAATCTTAAAAACGTGATATAACCCCTCGAAAAGCATAAGTTTTGTTATACAGAAAATAAAATTTTTCAATTCTTATTTCTAATACCTTTTTTAACCTTCAATGATAGGGTTTTGATGATATTCAACTAATTAAAGAGAAAGAAATAAATTCATAATTTTGACAATGAATATTGATTGTAGCGGTCATTATTGAACTCTTAAATGTTCTTAATGGTTTCCATAAATATTTAATCTGTTATATTTCAATATACACTTCGTTTGTGTTGCACGATAATTGATTGCCTTTAGTCAATAAACTAAGAACATTAAAGTCATGCAAAAGTAACTATGTGAAAGGAAAGACAAAGTTGAAATGATGTTGAAGATAATGGACTTAATTTCCATCCTTTTGATGTTTTTTCTTTCCTTTTCTAAAATCTATGGCGCTGCGTTGCTTTTCCAAGAGACTTTCACTCACACGGGAAATAATTTGTACAGTAAAGTGAGCCATGTCCTTATTGAGCATCCAGCCCCTCTTCTGGAAAATATCTTGGGATTCTGTTCCAGAAAATGCATCCATGACCTGCAGTGTAATGGGTTCGAACTCTGTGCCCTAAGCGGTGGATCTGAGACTTGCCGCTTGACCAACGGAGCTTCAAATGGAACATTCGATTCACTGACTGGTGAACTCTGTAAATACTATCAGATGGTATGATTTATATTTTTGAAGTTTTGCTTGTTTCTCTAGAAAGGCAAATTGCTTTGTTTTAACATCACCTTGTTGTTCCAAAAAATGAAACATGTATTATCAATGATTGTTTAAAGAAAACATATTTCCTCTGACAGGATTTCAAATATATTTTCCCATCAAATACCACATTTTTACCAAAACGAACTGAGAAAAATAATAATTATAAGATCGTCAACCTATGAACATTCCTTGAAATAGTAATATACATATATTTTATAATTTCTATTAATTAAACTTCACAATTACATGCTAGTATTAATTTTCTTGTAAAAATTTCTAACATGGCAAACGGAAAATAAACACATTACATTGCTCTCTCTCTCTCTCTCTCTCTCTCTCTCTCTCTCTCTTTCTCTCTCTCTGGCACTGATTTTCTACATTTTTACATTATTTTGCCCCGAAAAGTTTAATTAAAAGTTCATATAATTATTCCCAAAATATTCCTCTTTTTTGTCTCTGAACATGTAATTCACATTTTAGGATAATAATTGTGGAAGTGGTATGCAGCTGAATAGAATTAGCGGAAACTGTGAAAGTATACCTGGACAGGTAGCCGGAACATATCTAGGTACATGATGACTGTGTAATGACGTCAGAAAGGGTTAAAAGGCCTAAAATAGATCCTACGAGGGAAACATATGCATAAACTAAGACATCGTATGATTCATATAAAAAATTCAAGATCATATAAAACAAAAATTTGTTTGAAAAAAAATGAAAGAAATTTCTTTCTTATTTATTATTGTATAATTAATCTTTACCTGGAGGCAATCGGGTCTTTCAAGTTCAAGTTAAGTTACGCATTGGGCATCTTTGATTTTAAAATGAATGTAGCTTGGATATTGTCCATGGACGTTTTTTTTATGTATTTATTTATTTTAAAATTTCTATTTGGGAGTACATGGTACATGAACAAATCCCCCCCCCCCCAAATTTTGGAAAAGCGATATTACGACCCTAGATCGACAATGGATCTTTATTGTACAGTGACTTTAAAACTTTTAATTTAACTTTTTTTTTCAAAAATGTAGGTTGTTCTGACTGCGATTGCATAGCCTCGTTATCAGGTGCCAGCGGGGTCTACACAGTAACCATGAATGGTGGACCAGTTGACGTTCAGTGCGTCATGAAGAATGGCTATGCCTACACTGTAGGTTTTAATTTGTTCAGATTTTCCTGGTCTTTTTATTTATTTCTTTTAATTCCTAGAACGTACTTTAAATGAATAACTTGCGTACAATATTTTGTTATTAGTGGCTTGGTCAAAAAGGGATAAGTCTAAGAATACTGGTGATGACTTTATTGATTTGTGATGGTAACATCAACGTAAGAACTGTTAACAAATACAAAATTTATCAGTAATTATTACATAACAAGAAAATCTAAAATTACATAAAGAACACAAACATGCACTAAGATGACCCTTTAGTATACATACACATGTAGACTAGAATATTCAATAATATTAGCCAACTGACCAGTAATATGTAATATGAATAACATCTACATGTATACGTTTAATTTAATTCACTACTTAATCTCAATAAAATTATTACCAGTGACAATCAGAAAATATGACTGTGCTACTTCACTTAAAACATGTAAACAAACTTGGTGCCTTGCCTTACATTACCGTAAAAGGGGAATGCATGGATTAACTCTAAGTTAATACACACACAAAATTCCATGTGCACAACAAATAATCTCTTTACTGGTAATTTACATATAGTGAATCAGTTCTATTTAATCATTAATTGGTATGATATATAAAATGCAAATTGCTATGGGACTAATGATCTATCAACATTTCATTACACATGGGTCAAAATGGTGCCATTTATAAAACCACACTAGCTTTTACAAAAATGCTCTACATACAGAGTAATTGTTATATCTATAATAAATCAGGAACATTAGCTAACAAGATCAGGGACGTTAAGCATTACTGTGAGCATAAGAATATTATATGTATGATTTCTACATAATATATGTAATTACCTTGTTCTCCTGACCAAGTCGCTAAGTTTTACCTTTTATCGTTCTTTCGTTCACGTTAGGATGTACAAAGATGCTGGGCGGAAATTACCTAATATACAAATAGTAGCCTCACCCAAATATAAGAAGATTACCTATCAAGAATTATTTACCAAACATTGTTACACATATGTGATCTACCAAAAAAATATTGCAAATAAAATAAACTCCATTAACAATTATAGTAAAATAAACAAGATGTGTTTGCGAAACACTATGCGCCCGGCATAAACAGAGTTCGAAAAAAACTATTTTCAGCATATTGCTCACAGTCGAGATCACAAGGTCATTGACCTTGGTGTCGTTTGAAAGGACTTTATTAGTGAAGTAGGCATATTAAACATGAATTCCCTATCTCCTATGGTTCAAAAGTTATGGCAAAAAGAGAAAAAAAGCTATTTTTAGCATATAGGTCACAGTCTAGGTCAGAAGATCATTGACCTTGACATAATTCAAAAGGATTTTATTAGTGGAATATGTATACCAAATATGAAGTTCCTATCTCGTATGGTTATGATAAACAGTGGAAAAAGCTATTTTAGCATATAGGTCAAAGTCAAGGTCACGAGGTCATTGACCTTGATGTCATTTGAAAGGACTTTATTAGTGGAGTATGCATTCCAAATATGAAGTCTCTTTCTCTTATGGCTCAAAAGTTATGGCGAAGGTTAAAGTTGACAGCAGACAGACAGACAGACAATCAGACAAACAGATAAACAGATAAACAGACAATCAGACAAACAGATAAACAGATAAACAGACAAACAGATAAACAGACATTAGTTATTAGTGAAGTAGGCATATTAAACATGAATTCCCTATCTCCTATGGTTCAAAAGTTATGGCAAAAAGAGAAAAAAGCTATTTTTAGCATATGGGTCACAGTCTAGGTCAGAAGATCATTGACCTTGACATCATTCAAAAGGATTTTATTAGTGGAGTATGTATACCAAATATGAAATCCCTATCTCCTATGGTTATGACAAACAGTGGAAAAAGCTATTTTAGCATATAGGTCACAGTCAAGGTCACGAGGTCATTGACCTTGATGTCATTTGAAAGGACTTTATTAGTGGAGTATGCATTCCAAATATGAAGTCTCTTTCTCTTATGGCTCAAAAGTTATGGCGAAGGTTAAAGTTGACAGCAGACAGAAAGACAGACAAACAGACAAACAGATAAACAGATAAACAGACAGGACAAAAACAATATACGCCCTGGATCTATCGATCCGGGCGCATAAAAATATGACATTTACATTTGTGGAAATTGGATTTTGAACGAGTTAGCTAATTTGATTAAGTGCATATCTTAATGTTCTTCCTTATAGATAGGTGCGAGACATTTAGCTTTGTACTTAAATTACCAGATAATACTTTCCGCCAAAACCGTTAAAAATACACGCAACCAGAGACATATTTCTTAGATATCTCTGATGCAACAAACCTTTGTTGAACTTGATGGCCCATAAAACCCCCACATAATCGGGGGAGAATGATTAGGAACATCATAAAATATATATTCAGTAATTATCCTGCCAGAGAAATTTACTTCAATTTTTTTTAAGGATTTTAAGAAAAAATCTCTTTTTCACAAATTAATGTTGACAAAGTATGTACACCGAGGAACATATTTTAAAATGAGTTAAAGTATGTCATATTTTGCCATCTGAATTAAGACTGGCCTGAACTAATATTGAAGATGGAAGGGGGTGTCAGTAAAAAGTTAACTTATATGCAACACTTAATTCAACATTAAATGTTGTCTTTTTTCAGGTAATTATGGATAGAAACGACGGTAGTGTGGACTTCTACAGAACCTATGCTGAATTTGAGACTGGATTTGGTAGTCCTTTCACCGAAACCTGGATAGGTGAGAGAGAGAGAGAGAGAGAGAGAGAGAGAGAGAGAGAGAGAGAGAGAGAGAGAGAGAGAGAGAGAGAGAGAGAGAGAGAGAGAGAGAGAGAGACTTGGCCAGAATAAACATATATATCAAAAGAATAAACGCATATATAAATTGTGAAATTAACGTTTTATTCTGAAAAAAGGATGCATACTTAAAAATGTACTTTTTTTGTAGGAAATCTATACATCCATCTGTTGACGGCCGGGGGTAACACAGTGCTGAGGTTTGAATTCGAGGATTACTCTTCAAACACTCGTTTCGCCGAGTACAGTAGCTTCAATGTTGGATCGACCTCAACTAATTATCTTATGACAGTTTCCGGGTATACTGGAGATGCGGGTATATATATTAAAATTGAACAAATAAAGAATAATAAAGAATTAAAACAAAACCTAAAATCCACACAAAACAATTGTGAGCTTAGAGCAAAATATGAACATGTGTCGTAGATGTGCATCAATATAGCTTATAAAAAAATCCTATTTCTTGGCATCCTAATTATGAGTTTCATAAATTTTGTATGGGGCTTCATTGATTCATCAATTTCCAAATGAATGACTGCCTAATGTATGTATTTTTTAAGTTATGAATTAATTCCCTTTTATTAGGTGATAGTATGGCTTTTCACAATAATGCACCCTTTTCTGCAAAAGATGTCGACCATGACACGAATTCCGGAAATTGCGCAGTGGACTATAAAACAGCCTGGTGGAATCTGAGTTGTCTACGAACCAAATTAACAGCGACGTACGCCTCATCCGGAAGTAATGTTATGGGCTGGTATGGCTGGGATATGTACAAACCTTTGAAGGTCGTGAAAATGCTTCTTCGCAAACCTTAAAACACATTCCAAAGAATGGAGACTGTTTTCTTTTCTTTTTTGCACCTTAATGTATTTTTTTATTGTTTGATAATTATAATTAAATAAATAAATGGCTTTTCTAAGAACATTGATTCATTCAGTTTGAAATTCAACCAGAATTGTGGAGATTTTGAAAATGTAGAATGTCCAATACCTGTGCACCATCTAGTGTCCCCCACGTAAGATTTGCGTCAGACTAAATGTTGCCCTTTAAAAAACCATCAATTTAAACTTTTATTTGCAATCTCACTGTTTGAACTGTTTAAGGATTTTTACATCACGTTTTTTTTTGTAAATTCTGCCAAAGGTTTGTTGTTTGTTGCCATTAAAATTAGCTGCGAAGCTACTGTTATCAAGCTTATTTTTCTATTGTTTATTCATCTGACAGGAAAACAATTAATGAACAAGAGTATGACGTCAAGTAATGTATGCAGATAAAAAGATACATCGGCTGCCTTACATAAAATTTATAGTCGACAATGTGACTGTCTCCAAACAATTAAGAATGTATCATTTTCTTGAAGAGACCACCTTAGCAATTTAATTACTTAGATGATTGAGTATAGAGACCCTGTATTTCTGCATTTCCGAATTAAATTATTATCTTATATCAATGAGTTATTAATATTTTCAACAGGAAAAAAAATCCTCACAGAAATTGCCGTCTTTTAAAAGGACATCATTGTCATTATAAAAATATTTTAAAGAGATATCCTTAATAAACGAATATTGTTTTGAACGCTAAGTTTTTTTTTAATTTCTGAAATAGAATTGAAAAGTACATATACATGTATACGAGGGGCTATCAAAAAGTTCGTGGACTAGCGTCATAAAATTAAAACTGCCTTATGTACATCAATGAATTTTATAAAATCTATTTAGCATCATCTGTTCTATCTAAAAAACAAACCATAAATCAATTTTTTAAAAAATAAATCTGTCATGTTTTTGTAAGAAATTGTATGTACAGGCGGCACAACTTCCAAAACGAATTTTTTTGCGACCTATGTGTAGCTGAGAAAAACGCTTTTGATATGATCATTTGACATCCAAAATTCCCGTTAAGGGGGCCCTCTACAACGTCACAACATGGCGTACTTCCGTAAAAACGCCATTTTGAACCCAAGTGATAAGATTCAAATTCACTTAACACCGATAAATCACTGAATATAACACAACATGCGATATTGTGGATGGAATGTACATTATATACAATGTTTCAATTAATAGTGTTTTGCCTAATCCGAGATTCCTCTGACTCTAAGCCCCGCTTTTATATTGTGACTTGTGCGGGGGAGAGTCAGAGCGGACTCCATATTGAAAACTGGGAATCTGGCGAAACCACCTGGTATCGCTACTCTGCCTACCTTTTACAACTTTATTTCGCGAAGCTAACTCCCGAGACGCGAGAAATCAGTAAAATAATTATTTTCTTACTTGTTACTTGTCATTAAAAGGATGCTTGATGCGTGATAGAGCTGTTTAAACGGTAGAAGCATCCTTTTAATGACAATTAACAAGTAGGAAAATAATTATTTTACTGATTTCTCGCGTCTCGGGATGCTTGATGCGTGATAGAGCTGTTTAAACGGTAGAAGCATCCTTTTAATGACAATTAATAAGTAGGAAAATAATTATTTTACTGATTTCTCGCGTCTCGGGAGTTAGCTTCGCGAAATAAAGTTGTAAAAGGTAGGCAGAGTAGCGATACCAGGTGGTTTCGCCAGATTCCCAGTTTTCAATATGGAGTCCGCTCTGACTCTCCCCCACACAAGTCACAATATAAAAGCGGGGGTTAGACTCAGAGGAATCTCGGATTATGTTTTGCCCAATACGTATCCTTTCTTTAAATATGAATTGTTTGGCAATGTATTCAATTTTACTCATTAAATTATTAGATAATACATTTACAAACTTATTAGAATAAGATTTTTCTAAAAAACCAATCACGTCAAAAAATGACATTGATCATGTGTTGTAGATATTGAACTCCCCAAAACAAAATATGTCGGCACAAAAAATAAATCAAGCGCTGATCTCTCCCACTTTTATTAATCCATTTGGAATATTATATTCACTGAAGGCCACTGTTCATTCATTGTTAAGTCATATATAAAAATGGCGCTTTCCTTACTCAGCTCCAGGGAATCTCATAAAAAAAGTGTACGATGTAGAAGAAGCGGACATTGAAAAAACAATGACGTTATCTGACGCAATGAGAATAAACGACGACAGCGCCGGGTGATCATATAATGTTGTTTTCATTTTATGATAATTCGGCAAATAATTAACGTATCAGGCTAAAATATTTCAACATTTCTTTATTTTTTGTTGTTTTATGTCTCTTATAAATTTTGAAAGCACAGTTTGCAATATACTAATTTTTTAGTCTCAGTCCACGAACTTTTAGATAACCCCTCAAACTTGTAAACCAATTGACTTCAAATTCCCAATTTGAAACAAAGGCTCATGCAGATTTTAAAAGATATATATGTATTTTGGTCACTTTTTTATTGATTCAACGTTAAATTGATACATCTAAGTTATAACTACAAAAGAAAACATACACAAACATTTACACAAACAAGTTTTCTTGATCGAATAACTACGACGGCGTATTTGTGCCATTTTGACAATGTAGAAATTTTTTTTTAAGAATCATTAAAATCATTTGTACTATTTTTAAAATTGTTTGAACGATTTTTAAAATTGTTTGAACGATTTTTAAAATCGTTTGTACGGTTTTTAAAATTATTTGTACCATTTAGAAAATCGTTCGTACCATTAAAAAATGTTTGTACAATTTATATTTCTTGTTAGTACACATAGAGGAAGCGTAGTATAAAACCTTGCAGAAGTAGGACAATGTATCCATGCATAGTTTATAAGAAATGACGTAATGAATGACATGTTGAGGAAATTCATCAAGGAATATTTGAAAATGGTTTTTTTTTTTAAATTGCACAGATCCCTTCACAAACTCACCGAGTCTTTTTTAGATAAAAATTTAAAAGGACAATAGCTACGTTGGAACTGTTCAGACGTAGAACGAATCAAAAATAGGTGATATTTAGCTCTTTTCATAGAAATAAACTGTCATGTTGTTAATATCGAAGGTGGAAGTAAATACAAAATCCACATGACAGAAGACTTGATTCCAGGGTCAATTGCATGGTAACAGGTGGCTGTGCTGGAAAGCCATTATGGTAGAATTTACCGTTTCTCGGGAAGATATTCGTTGGAAGTATTTATTTGGGAAAAACAGATTAAAACAAAGATTACATTACAACATATTCACACAGTTTAATTAACAAGATATAGTTTAGCATATGTGTTTCTGTACCTGTTATAGTCAGCAACGAAGGGGCCTCTCTATATATTTCTTATCCACTGCGTTTTCTTCCGAATCAGAAGAAAATTAAATCGTATAAACGATTTTCTAAATCGCTCAAACGATTTTCATTTTTTTAAAATTTTTTTTTTCTATTTTCACTATGAAATGAAAACGCCGTCGCAAATAACAGAATTACAAAACACCCCCCCCCCAAAAAAAAATAGAATAGTGAAAAATTTAAGCAATTTTTGAGCTCTCTGTACTCTTCATCCCCATCTGTGTTTAATTAAATAGCTAAAATAAAATATTACTGTGTCTCGAAGTATGCCCTCACCACCGGGTCCATACAAAGTTTATCAATTTAACGATAGGAAATTCTATCCATTGTTTAAAAGGTACTTAAGGTAGGTCCGTACTTTCTGAATTTTCTTTCAAACTCTTTATTTTTTTATTTGAAAATCTTAAATAAGTCATAATCTAACTATAACACCCATAAAAAACATATCTTTGCAGGTTAATTTTTATGCAACATGTCTCGGAGTATATACCTCTAAAAATGAAACAGCAAAAATTCAACATATAGATGTGTAACATCATATTTTATCTAGCTATGTGCCAAAACACATCCAATTATTGTTAAAAGTTAGGAAAATCATAAATATTTATTTGTCAAGAAAATATTTGAAATTTCTATTTGAAAACACCAAAGAATTCATGTTGGATCTGTCAAAATCTTTCAGAGAAAAAGCTCAAAATATCTTTATTTTAAATATTTCTCAAAATCTTATATGTTTATATGCTATTTTTTCTTCATAATTATTTAGAATCATATCTTAGGTTAACAAAAAAACATACTTTGTTATGGTTGACCAGAAAATTTTTACAAAACAGCCTTTTGAATACCTATACCCCCATTTTTTGTAATATCTATTTTTTCAATCGTTCTTTGCAAAACTTATTAAAAAGTAAATTTAAAAAGATGATAAAGGCTAAAAATTACAGTTAAATTGATCTCAAGTTAGTTTGTTTAAAAAAAATTAAAAAGCTTTAGGTCCATAAAGGCAATTAAGAATTCTCTGTCTGTGTATGTACTAAATTACATATAGATCCCATGGATATAGTGCAAAGTGCATGGTTATTCCTATAAATAATGTACATTAAATGCTTTGTGTGCACAATGACACTATAATAAACAAATATATATTTGCTAAATTATTTTCAATCATCCAAAAAGATTTTTTTGCAATAGATAAGGATAATCAAAATTTTATATTGGTGTGTAAAATTAAAACCGGATCCGTAAAAGTGTGGACCCGCCTTAAAAGGTTTTGCGGCCTTATATCTTCGACGCTTGTGTCAAGATTATTTTCTTCTTTGAATATTTTTAGTTTTCAAAAACATTTAAATCCGCCACTTTTTCTTGACCTAATCATTAGAGGAACACCGAGTATTTAAATGCAATCTATTTATAAATGTATACAGGGTACATAGGCAGCGTACCGACGGCAGTCATGGCTGTGTATTTCAGAGCTTACTTTGAAATGTACTAGGGACAGAAATATAATATATTACTACAATAAATGTACATGACAAGTTATGTGACCTAAGAGGAAATCATTTTAGAATGCTGGAACGATAAGGTAAGTGCATATCTTTCATTTAATTTTATTTAAAAAAATCAACTTTCGGTTTCATATTTTTCTTTTAATACGGATATTATATTTGCTCAAGCAAGTATTATGCATTGTCATAATTTGGTGTTAACGAGTGTTTAATATCATATCAGTCTTAATTTTTAAAATTGCTTCATCACTTTCAAAGTAATGCATTTTAATTCAATAAGACCGCAGAACATTAACTGGCAAATTAGGTGACGTGCAGCATGCGTCATTTCCGTCTTTTACAGACAAAACAATAAATGATAGACGATGATATGGGCGGGTCCTATTCGAAGCGATACAGCCAAGAAAGCATTGGATTGAAACTCATATTTGAAATGCATTTGACACTTACCAAATGTTCATTTCATTTTATTGACAAATGTACTCCACTTAAAAATATATTTTTTGTTAATGTTTACACCAGGTCCAGTCCAAAGATTATTTCTATCTACGTAGCTATTAATAGCTACATGTACCTAGGTATTTAAAGTACCCAAAGTAGCTATTTTTACTTATCTTTTATAATTTGTGCATTTTGCGGCTCAAAAACCAAACGGCGCAACATAGTTAACACCATATTGTTTGATACAGTCACACTAATGTTGAATACGACAAAATTTTGGCCAAAAAAGGATGACTTCTTGAATCGACAACATTTACATTAGTTTCTATGCAAAATTGATAATATAATAAGTCATAATTTTTTGGCCAAATTTTTGTCATATCGATAATCAATGTGACTCTATAAAAAAAACATTTGTGCTCACCATGTTGTACCCTGCCTGCATTTGGCCACAAAATGCAAGTCAAGCAGAAAGTAGGTAAAAATAGTTATTTTGGGTAGCTTTAAATACCTAGGTAGCTATAAATAGCTACGTAGGTAGAAATAGTCTTTGGACTGGACCTGTACATGTCTTTAATTTCACTGCACGAAATATATTCTGCTAATTTGTATTCTTAAAGATGTAAAAACATAAACATTGTCATTTATTCGGGTCTGCGCTCTGCTTATTTAGGTGAAATAATACTTGTTTTTTCAATAATAATAAATTCAATAAATAACAAGGGATTCTGTACAATCGGGGGCCTTACTATTTTTGTGTGAAACACAAACAGCTTGTGGCCTAACATATTGCAAAATAACCCAATGCTAATTTCATGTAATATTTTTAATTGCAGAAGTCATTATGTCCTACAAAGGATTCGGATATGTTGTGGATTCCTGTCCCCTTAGTAAAGCAAATACAACAGAGGCAGCTTCCAAACTGAACTGTAGTGATGACGTGTATGGACGTAGTCAGTATGTCTGTGTTCCCAATGAAAACCTGACAGCTGTTGTAGAATTCTGTTATACAAAGTCTATTGTTGGACTCTATCAGGCTGGTAAAAACAGTAATTTAATAATTTTGTGGAAACTTCTCCTCTCTCTCTCTCTCTCTCTTTTACCA
>NW_026922223.1:0-19266 GCF_032062105.1 Saccostrea cuccullata | reverse complement strand
GAATTATTAGTGTGAAATGTCTGATAAAATTTTAAATGTGTTGTACTCCGTGTAGTTCATGTAATATAAGAAGGATACAGTGTATGCTTATAAGAAGAGGAAACAATCTATCTGAAACAATGTCATCGGTTAGTCCCAAAATGAAGGTTTAAAGAAAGGTAAGGAAGCTAACTTATTGGGGGAGATATTAATAGCTCTTTTAAGAAAGTGTCTCAATAAATAAATGTTAAACTGTAATTCATTGCTGATTATAATTTATCAATGCATATTCCTCATTTTTTATTTAAAATTAGGTGAGGTGAATCCTAAAGCTGGAAGACAAAAACAAAGTATTGTTTCAACAGTTCTTGGAGTGGTGCTGACTATAGCCGTTACAGCTTTTGTAACGATTCTTGCCATACACCTGAAAGGTACCTAGAATGAATTTCTTATCTTAAAATATACTAAAAAATTAAAGTAAAAGAAAGTGGGGTCAAAGGGATTTAAAAAAAGAATAAAGCAGTGGACCTTTAAGATAAAATTTAATGGAATCGAATTCTTTCGACCACATTTTTAACAATTACAGAAGAATATGCGAATATGAAATATTTCTTTTGCATTTTATGTCGATACAAAACAGGCTTTTTTTTTTAAATAAATACCTGCAAAACCTATTGCATCTATCGTAATTGACTCTGTCTAAATAATGGAAAGATAAATATTTCCCAAAAATCTTAGGACTGAGATGTCTGTGATTTTGTCTGGTGCATATCTGCGGGTAAGTTTCACCTCAATCACGTGTTCCGTATAAAGAATATACAATTAAAGCCTTTTGATGAGGTCATCCACGATATATAGACCTTAGAGAAAGCTGCTTTATCTGTTTTAAAACATCCAGTCTATAAAGACTATTGTGACGTCAGCACTATTGTTGCTTCACAGAAGAACATGTTATGAGCAACCTTAATATAATTTCTAGATAAAGTGTAATTAACAGTTTAATATCTAAATAACTTTTTTAATTTTTTTTTCATGAAAATATTAAAAAAAGAATTTATGAATTTATTTTGTACAAATCGTTCTTACAAATTTTAAGAATATGGTACGAAGGAACAAAGAGGGGATGGAGACACAAATAAAGGTACAGTTGTAGTTTCTTTTTAGAATTGAATCTATGCCTCTATGTGATCACTATGATATTGGTAAAAGGATAACTTCTTTGCATGCCTTTGTGTTGCACATGCTATTGCAATGTTTCATAAAACAGAATGGACGTTTTGAAGAAGCACTTCCTTTCAGAGTAGGCGGTTTACTTCGACATTTAAACATGTAGCATGTACGGATGACATATTTGAAAAAAGGATGAAAAAAAACTTTCTAGTGGTCATAGGAATTGTGTTAGGTGCACTTACATGTGAGCCTGGGGGTTCAGGGTAGATTTGTTTTCCTTTACTTCAAAGGCAACGTATTTGTGCTTTCAATTTCCCATTAATTTCGTTTAATGACACAGTGAGCTAAGCACATGTACATGTATAAAGTAAAAGAGCTTCCGTTTATTGTCTTGGTTACATGTAAGCCATCCACTGTAAAAATCAGCGCTCCTCCATTTTAATCCAACGTGAACCGAAATAAATTGCGGGAAAAAAGAAAGACCTCTGGGAATCACATTATTAATCTCTCCGTCTGTCTGTCAGTAAATACAAAATTCACTCAGATTTCTATCATTTTGTTCACATTTGCACAGACGTTGCTTATTATTAGAAAAAATATAATGTTCTTTTCCGTAACCTTTTCTTGATACGCACATGTATGTTTAATATATTGTATTTTTGCTAGTTTACGTGATGTTAAAATCAGTTTGGAATGAAAATGTTTTCAAATGTTCATTTCTATAAGGTTGCCTTCCTTGCTACAGTGACTTAAAAATTTCCCAAGATTAATTTCCCCTAAAACACATGGAATATTCAAAAATAACAATCCACTTCAAGGAACCTTATGAGTCAATAATTTAATAGTATCAGCATTGAAAATAAATGGGCACACAAAGTGGCGTTCTATCAATCAATTTTCGCATAAGTACAATTCGAAACTTAAATGAGTAGATGCACTGGGAAAATCTGTCTTGTGATATTACCACCTATTACCAAAGCATCAAACTTTCAATAAAACTTTTAATTTTGATTAGAAGTCACCTTTAGCTCATGCTTTTGGCTGGAGGTGGTAAAGCAAAGTAAATAAAAACATTTTCCCTTTTTTTATAAGGTACCATTTCTTTAGCAATATACCGTAAAAGTTAAATTTTAGCGAGACAAAATTTAGCAATTTCTCCTTAGAACTAGTATTTAATTTTTAGCGAGATGTATTTTAAAGTGATTATAAAATGTTCACTTTAAAAGCTATAACAAATAAAAAGCGATTAATTTTTAGCGAATTTTTTTTGCTTTTACACCCTCAAAATTAAATGCTGAAAATGTCTACTTATACGTATATAAACCTTAAAAAAATTACACTTTTCATATAAAAAAAAATTTAAAAGTAAAAAAGCCATGTAATTTCCACTCAAAAAAAAAGTATTTTTCTTTTGGAAATTTAGGATTTAAAGATGGGGAAATTTGATGTCATGAAAACACTGATATATTGTTATACGAATAATAAAATTACCATTTGATTGCCAAAGAAAGGGTTTAAAATTTGTTTGATTTTTGTAACAAGTATTCGTTTTTAGATAAATTTTCATTCAGAGGTTCTCAGACACAAATTTGAACTATTTTGTTCTCAATTTTTCTGTAAATACCACGACTTATTTATTGCAATGGCATTCACACGAAAATTTAAAAAAAAAACCTTTTTAAAGTCCGGAAATTATTGGAACTAGTAATTCTATACGTTTTATGAAATATCGTACTTTTTTAACGTTATCCTTAAATTTAAGAAAAGGAGTAATTTTCGATGTGACGGGGGCCGTTCAACAATTACGCGGACTTGTTGCACAGAAGAAATATTTGACGACATATAATCGGGTAAAATTCTAAAAATTATATAAAAGAATCTTAATTAAACCAAAATTTCATATCAAAATGTTGTAAATTGGTATTTATTTCGAGTGATTTTTCAGAACTCCCATTAAGTCACGGCGCAGCAAAATTTCGACCTCACAAGCATTATAAAAAATATGTGATTATTTTATTTTACATTTTCCCTTGAGTACCTGTATAGTTTGAGTTTCCTAATCTATTAACATCAAAACACCATTTCTTGTCAATTAAAAACTTTTAAAACAAAAAAAGAATATTTTTTTTTTTTGTTTTAAAACCAAATACTACTTATGAGATATAGTGTGATATTGGTGACTCTCAATCACGTTCTTCACAGTCCGGATAAAGTTAATTTTTCGTCTATAATCTTCTTCCCGCCTCCCGTATAGCCTCTTTCAGAGGTCTATCGGTCAAAAAATTTCATTTTCCTATTTGTGGACAAAGTCACGAGTAGCCTAGTTTACAAATTTTTTATTATGCATATTTTGGATCATGTTGCCGATATTTGAGCATTACACATATTTTTACAAAAGGGGGGCGCCGTCAATTCAGGAGAGTATTTTCACAGTCGTTTTCACGGGAATCCATAGAGAAAAATCACTATATTTCTGTTAGTACTTCTATTACGTCCGAAATTAAATACATAAAACTAAAACAAATTAAAGGGACATTTGAGAAAATTGTTGAAAAATATCGCGAATTTTAGAAAAACAATGAGTTAAATTTTTAAACCGCATGCTTTTGCTTCAATTTTTTTGCTTGTGCGCCGTACCTCTCCATCAACGATATCAACATACCGATAATTTTAGTAGAATTTTTATTGAATACAGAAATTTTGCCCAAAATCTATTGGAATCTCTCAGATACATACACTTAAGTCAAGTTGTCTTAATTGGCAAAGAGTTTGACAAAAAACAAAGCGGGTATCTCTCAATGCGCCTCCCCTACAATGCCTATATGCCACTTCCTGGTGCCATTAGTACAAAAACAAGACACGTATGTCAGAGATACCAAAGACTTTGCCTCTTATCATTGGATACAAGTGAAATAGAAACGTAAATGAACTCTTAAAATCGAATGGATAGCATATCAATTAACAAAACAGGCAATCCGTGATAGGCTAGCGAAAAGCATGCAAAGCATATATCCGGAACAGGTGGCTGTCAATTATGCAATACTCTAAACAAACAAACAATCTCTCATGACATGTGCATTAACTCTCCCAGCGCGATTATGTGACGGTCGCCCCGCACGCTTCAAACGAATCTCAACTGCAGCTCTGTTTAAGAGCTGTTTAACACACCTTGTACCACAAAACAAGACGAGCAAATAATTTAAGCTCGCATCTTAGAGAATATTAATTTTCCTTGATATTGTCTTATTCATTGACGTATTCAAAACATACAGCTTTTTATTCACAAAGCTAAATTAGTGGAACAGTACAATTATCATTGCATGAAACACCATGCTAGAGATCTTATACAGCTAAAATATATTAAATTAATTTCGGTTGGACCTCTGACGAGTGGCAGACCCTGGAACATTCCTAAAATGTGCTCGAAACACCGATTCAGGAGTCAGGTCCTTCTTCCGTCGGCACACGTGGTGCCGGGTGGCAACTATATCTTGCATGTTAAACAAATGCCAGAGATTTTCCCCCTCACTTTTCCCGGTATTCTGTGTTTTGACAGACTCTTTACCCAGTTAAGATAACTTGACATTTGTGACCTTAACATTTTCTGGTATTTAGTAAATATTAAATATAAGAATTTTAAAAGATTCTGGTATTTAGATTAAATATTAAATATAAGAATTGCCGGTATAAAAGATTTGCCGGCAACTGAGAATTGCCGGAAAATCAAATACAATTCGTGGTTACTTTCTGTCGGCATCTAAGAATTGTCGGCAAATCAAACACAACTCGTAGTTACTTTTTGTCCCGGCCCATATCGGCCATCGTACTTTTCTACTTTGAATAAAACATTTATTGAAATGAGGTGCCTTTTATCAACGAATTAACACCCCCACCTCCTGCAATTTAAAAAAAAAAACCGAGTGAAAATTTATATTTCTGTTTGTAAATATAGTTCAACTAACTGGATAACCTCTTCACTAACCAGTTAAATTTCGGTAAACTACGAAAAAAGGCCAAAATGTAGTATGATACAAAATCATTACGTGTACTAGTCATTTCTAACATAAAAAACCTAGATATGACATATTGTCATATTAAAGGTCACATATAATTATTTTATTTGAGTGATTTTTAATAAAATAAACAGAAAATCAAGTGATAAGAAGTACCGTAACTGACCTGATAATCATATGTGTATAATACTAACCAACTTAAAGATTTTTTTTTGTAATTAAGGAGAAACTCTACACCTTTATCTGTCTTTAAATGGTAGCAATCTTATCAATAAAGCTCGTTGTTCTTAATTAGAAAAAATGGAATTCAAGTATTAAAGAAGAGGCAATATCTGTATAATGTATTTTTCCCTATAGCATAAATTGGTATCATTGCAGTCATTAATGGTGGCTGGAGCATATGGGGAAACTGGTCGTCCTGTACACTAACTTGTGGTTCCTGATCTACGTCTAGAAGCAGAAATTGTAATAACCCTTCCCCACAAGGCGGAGGGGACGACTGCAGTGGATCATCAGAAGAATCCTCAAGCTGTAATACACATGCTTGCACAGGTTGTTCACAGAAATACTGCTATCAGATTTTGTACAAGGGATTATTTATTTTGCATTTCTATTTTTAGATTTATTTTTCATGGAGAATCAATTTCCTTGGTTTCTTCTTTTTACATTCAATTACACCTTAAGGTAAGGTTTGCGTTTCCCTCCAATTTATATTTTTTGCACTTGCAATATATCAATTTATTCAGGAAGATTAGCTTCATTATTTCATATGATTTTCAAAGAAATTGCCCGTCCTGTTTTTTTAATAAAAGACGCCAAATATAACGTATTTCATATTTCACCTCGAATATTATTTTCATTGAGAAATTGAAATATTTTATAAATTATCAAACTTAAATTAATAAAATGATCCGAATTAGTATAATTCATGCTTATATTATTTAAACTTTTAATTTTCCGTTATCAAAAATGTGAAAATTTGGGTAAAAAAGATTTTTCAATTTTCTTTGACAAAGTAAATCCGTTGCCATGGCAACAAAAATATAAAATCAACATTTTCTATATCTACTAATTCCATCAAAATCCATGGAGGTTTTAATTTGATCATTTTCATTTTCATTAAATTGAACTTAAAAATATGTATGTCCCCAATATTATTTCCATGGAAACATGGGCTATATTATGGATTTTGAAAATCAGGCTTTTTCTACACTTTGAAAGACAACATTGATATCACTTTGTCATGGTGTACTCATCAGACTAAATGTTATTTATTATATTGTTTTTAGGCATAAATTGATCATAAATATCCAAAATAGCACTCCTTCTGTGCTACATGATGGTATAAAAATTTATTCCATTGAAGAACTCTAGTATTTATGGCAATTTTTACATCTGAATATTCTGATGAAATTGTCCATGAATTATACTGCAAAACCCTTTGAAGTACCCGGTATATGTATTTAAACATTCTTTATGTTGCAACTAAACCATTTAAAAAGCCTATGAATTTGAACCCATGCTGATTTAGACATTCCAACATGTATTAATTTCTAGACATCTTTGTAGCAAAATATCTGTATTCAGTTATGGCTTGTGACTTTGTCATTATACATGTATGCCATTCTTAGAGTGAAATGTTGTAAGCATTGCATCCACGAAGCTGCTGTTTTTATAATTAAATGATTTTTTTACTTCGAAAAGTAGAAACGCTATTTTAAAGTAATGTTTATTTGCCTTTTCTTGACTCAGGGTAAAATTATTGGGTTGGTAGGTGAGAATAAAAAGAAACAAAAACGGTCCTGCATTGGAAAAAAGTTTTGAGTCAGTCGCGATCGGTCGGGAGAGGCAGGCAACCAAATATTTTTTTAAAGAAGGCCTAATCTATTTCTACACTTCATGGACATTAGATCAATCATTGAATTAGTCTGAGAATCTAAACTGAAATGTCTGAAAATAAGAACAAAAAAGATAAAATTCTAAGTGACACAATTCATACTTTAATGAGTTTACAGAATACTACTGATTTAAGAGAAAAGGCAAATTCTGCAAAATGACATTATGTTACACTGTCATTAATATTTATCAAGAACAGGGAAAAAGAAACAATGCTACAGTGACAGATATATCCGCTAGATATCCATGAAATAATAATTTAAATGATAGAAAATTTTCAATTTTATAAAATCAAAATAAAGAATGAAGAAAATAAAAGATTAAAAATGAAACAACTTTAAGATAAAACTACATGTATTTATGATAGATTTTAATTTTAGAAGAGTACTAAACTAGTCTTATCATTCCTACTAAATGAACAACCTTACAACTTCCAAGTGTTCTATTTTACACTGTTACAGTAGATATAATTATACATGTACACTAACTTTATGTACAAAACTTATCAGTTTTCAGAAATGCTTATTTGAGCATATTAGGTCCTGGTGATAACAAAATTTAATGAATAAAAATTTTAATCTTAATTGTTCATGTATTAATTTCCTTGCAATTTTACCATCCCTTTTAAGAAACTTGTTAAGTATAGACAAAAGCAACCTTCAATTAATAGCTATGATGTATACATTCATTTTACTGAACACACGTTCAAAGATGGACAAACAGAGCATGTACTGCAATTATCACAGTCTCATTTTTCTACATATATGGAAAAAGCATGTAGAAATTAGAAAGGATGTTGTAAAAACATTCTTCTATACTATATATAGACATATAAAAATATGCATTGATATGCATTGGGTATAACAACTCAGAAGTCTTCTCCAAATCTCCAATGATATCGCCATATCTGGTTCAAAACCTTAGCTTGATCCATTTAACTTTCTTTAATATTCTTGAGTCGATATAGGATGACCTCTACTTTGACTGATGGCACAAATCTTTTAAGGAAACACTAAAGTACTTTTTTCTGGTTCTTATCTATTCAAATTAATGACCCATAATCTGAAATCATATGTGTTCATTTTTAGAATAACATTTAAGGAAGGAGAAAACTCATATGTGTTCATTTTTAGAATAACATTTAAGGAAGGAGAACACTCATATGTGTTCATTTTTAGAATAACATTTAAGGAAGGAGAACACTCATATGTGTTCATTTTTAGAATAACATTTAAGGAAGGAGAACACTCATATGTGTTCATTTTTAGAATAACATTTAAGGAAGGAGAAAACTCAAATGAAATGAATAGATTTCTAATATAATCAATGAAGAATCAATAGTAAACTATTTTAAAATCTACAGATTGATTTAGTTAAATGCAAATGCTTGATAAAGAATGTTCTTTTCACACACAATCTGTATCTCTTTTTTATTAATTAGAAAATTAGATATTAATTAAAATCAAAATCCATTTACAGAAGGTAACTTGAAAAGTTGAATGCATGTTCCAATGTTACAAATATAAGGCCTAAAAAAGCAAGGATTTTATTTTTCATAATTTCTTGGAAGACTGTTTTTTTTTTTTTTTTTTTTTTTTGCAATGTTGGGATATTAGTCACATCCTGACACCCTCGTACCGTCTATTCGTCGCTTTCAAATCCGTAGTCAGTAGATCATTCATAACTTTCAGTTATTCTAATATAATCGCGGTAATAAAAGACAAATACATAAAATGAATATTTAAATAATTACCTGATGAAAATACTATCAACAAACAAACTATCAACATGATCATTGGACATGGTCAAACACTGTCAAATGCACCGTGGCTTTTCTTTCCTGCTCGGACTTCGGACTGCATATAGCGTAAAACTTTAAAGGATACTCTCAAGTTTTTTCCTCTTTCTTTCCCATCGGCCATCGTCACTAAAAATTTTAGTTTAGTGGTGAAGCGAGAATCACACAATGTTCAATTATTTGCATCAATGACTTTCTTCTGACTGGAATGACCGTGCAACTTGCCAAGTTCCGTATTGAAAATAAACAAGTCCTCCTTTATTGGTACATCCAACCTGCATCAGGCTAAACTCAAAGGTTTCTAAGATTCCTATGCTTTGAATGGTTATGAGAATTTCTCCTAAAATGTCCTTAATTGACAACAAACATCAAGTACGACAGAGGAAAGTTGTTACCGAGAGAATACTTAGCATCGCCTGTTTCAAACGCTTTGGTGATTCGTAAGAGTTGTCTCCCTGTAAACACAAACCTTACCGTAAAAATGTTTTTTAGAAAAATATCGGAGATGTCATTTTGTGCATATATATACGAAATCCATGAATATTGCTCACCTGTAATTAATGATGATTCCACAGTTGCCGGGAATGTAAACAATTAATGCTATTTTTAATTTTAGCTCTACCCGTATTTGAGTTCCATTTAGAGTAAAAGACTAGAGCTTTGCTAGTTTCTATACAAAAAATGTATATTTTCAAGTGTTTAAAGTAAAAGACTCTTTTCTAGTTTCTATACAAAATCGTATATTTCCAAGTGTTTATGAAACGTTTATGATTTGCTTTTGATAAAAACATTATAATAAGCTACATAACATTTTATTAAAAACTCAAAATTTCATCTTATAAAATAATTTGAATAAAATATTTATCAACAAATAAAACAATATTTTTAAACAAGTTTACATTATTGTTTATTAAATAAATTACGATAGTTTATGATTTGCCTATACACAACAGAAGTGGTTGTATTTCCTCATGTAGAAGCTTTTAAATACATTCTGCAACATAAAAAGAAAAAAAAATCAATGCAGTAAATAAAATATCACAATAATTGCAAAAAGAAATTGGAAGAAATTCACATTTCCACATGAATAGTGACAATTATAAAAAAAAAGTCTCTTCAAAATCGACCTCCATGTGCTGATTTAAAGAGTTATTTAAGGAATGTTTTTAAGGTATGTTGAATAAATTGTAGTGTAAATCACACAGATTTGTAACGTAGGCATACTTCATAAAGCGCGCTAGAAAAAATATGTCTACATGCAAGTTTGTGTGATTTACACATCAATAATTTACTCCGATGTACACAGTGCATCATACCACAAACAATTGACGAATCGTTGAATAGATAGCAAAGTGTTCGCCTGCTACATCTTTACATTTCATTTCAAACAAATGGTTCTTGTCCCTCTATGATCGATTTTAAATGAGGTGCAAAAATTGTTCTTCGGAAGAAAGGAGCATTTAAAAATTGGAATCTATGAAAAATGTCATAGGAATTTATTATAGACATATGTGCAATTAATGTAGTATCTTGTTTGTTCAGAACTCCAGCGCACGTACTGTGTGCTTTTCACAGCAACATAAGTGTTTAGACTACTCTATAATATTTACTTCTTAAAAATATTATAGTTTACAGTACTTTTTAAAGCAGATGGCTATACATTTCACTATTTTTTGTTTCAGTTAAGTGGTCATTGGTTTTCATGTTTCATGTACTAGAAGGGGGAACTACCAATCATTTTAATACAAGAGTAACTGCTACTTTTTTATACGTGCAAATATTCATTCAATCCGAATACAAACTCTTCTCTAAGCAGTTTTTAGATAACCATCACAATTTCGTCAGGAAAAAAATTGTATTCATTAAAGCTAAAATTTAAGGAGCGTTAACTTTGTATTGTTTAATGTTTTATTCCACAGTGAAAACCTTTAATGTTCGATTGATTATAATATGTTTTAATGAAGAGATGGTTTCATTTAAACCCAGTGCGATATTTTTCGCATAACTTGTCATGTGAACTTAGAATAAATGAGTTAGATTTTGGCAATATCTTTATGCATAAAGTATCATGTAAAAAAAGAGACATTTATTGATACGTCAAATCTAGTAAATGCTGGTACTAAAATAACTATGCAACATAATGTTTGATCTTTACAGTGGTTGATGGTGGTTGGAGCTCGTGGGGGGACTGGTCATCCTGCTCAAAAACATGTGGTACCGGGAGCAAGTCTAGAAGGAGAAGTTGTAACAATCCTTCCCCACAAAATGGTGGGGTCCTATGCAATGGCTTATCAAAAGATCTTTCAAGCTGTATTGTACAAGAATGCCAAGGTAATTTACAGAATAATGATCTCAGAAGTTGAACAAGGAAACTTTTTTCACATATCAATTATAACCCTTTCCCCCAAAAGATGGTGAAGCCAACTGCGATGGATCATCCGAATAATCTACAAGCTCTAATATACAAAAGTTCACAAGCAATTTATAGGAATAATGATATCAAAATCTTAAATAAGAAATAATCTTTTCACATTCTTATAATAATTTAAATATTAAGATGGGTGTGTATTTGTGTGTTTTACATTCATAAACTAAATTTAGATTTTCTTGTGGAATGTGTTGATAACATTAACGAATTTGTGTTTTAAAATTGTTTTGTAAGCTTAAGCACCAAACTCCACGAACATTGGCTACCGGCGAACATTGATGATTTTACGGTAGCTAGAAAGTGAATCACTGTAAGCTTAATCAGTTATACCTGTATTAAAAACTATTTATTTTTGCAAATTTGACCTTGTTTTCTAGTTATCATACACAAAGTATATATTTCTTTCTTGGAAATTTAAGTGATTCTTAAGTTAAAAAACATTTGTAAGAGATTGTAAAATATGCTTGAAGAAAAAATAACATCAAAAATAGTTAAAAAGCAATAAATATCTTCATGTCAAAAACTATCACCCTTGAGCCAAGTTATTAGCATGAAACCATGGCATTAGGCAACGGCGTCACTGGAACCTTGTTCTTCTTACAAATGAGTCGCGTTTTTGTGTAGACTTTCATGACGGTCGTAGAGTTTAGCTTATGACCGGTGAACGTTATGCTGTGTTGCTGAGCAATATTGTTTTGGGGGTGGCTCTGTGATGGTTTGATGTGGTATCAGTAAAACCGGAAAAAAACCCGACTTATACGTTATCATACATTATCATACAAGATAAGATACCGAGATGAAATACTGTTCCCCATTGTCAAGACGTATGCAGGTGCAATCGGTGATGATTTTATTGTAATAGACGATAATTGTAGACCTCACATGGCTTGCATCATAACAGACTACCTGGAAAATGAAACAGGGCTCACAGGGCTTGCATCATAACAGACTACCTGGAAAATGAAACCACTAAACGAATGGACTGACCAAGTCTTTTGCCTGTTTTGAATCCGGTAGACTATGATTTGGAAAAGCTACAGCAAGTTATTTTAGCGCACCCAGTAATCCATAGGAACCGTGAGGCGCTTTCAGTAGTGCTCATCGAGGAATGGGCTTTACTTAGGCAAATCTTCTTCCGACGACTTACCCACAGTATGCAGAGGCGTTGTGGTGTGGTCATTCAAGCATTAATTGTAGTGTAAATCAAGCAAATGTGTAACGTAGGCATACTTCATTAAGCGCGCTAGAAAAATATGTCTACCTGGAAAAGGCAAGTCTGTGTGATTACTGACCGATAATTTACTTTAATGTTCACAATGCATCATACCACAAACAAATGACAAATCGTTGAATAGATACCAACGTGTTCGTCTGCTACATCTTTACTTTCATTTCAAACAAACGGTTCTAGTCCCTCTTTGATCGATATTAAATGAAGTGCAAAAATTGTTCTTCTGAAGAAAGGAGCATTCAAAAATTGGAATCTATGAAAAAAAAACATCAATTTTCGATTAATCTTAATCTGTTTTAATGAAGAGATTTTTATTCAAATATACCCAGTGCAATGTTTTTCGCATAACTTGTCGTGTTAACTTATAATGAATGAGTTAGATTTTGCTAATATTTATATCATAAGATATTATCATAAAAAACAAGAGACATTAAGTGATATATCAAATTAAGTAGATGCAGGTACGAAAATAATTATGCAATAAAATGTCTGATCTTTACAGCGGTTGATGGTGGTTGGAGCTCGTGGGGGAGACTGGTCAACCTGCTCACAAACCTGTGGTACCGGGAGCAAGTCTAGAGAGAGAAGTTGTACCAACCCTTCCCCACAATACGGAGGGGCTGACTGCAGCGGATCATCGGAAGAGACATCAACCTGTAATACCCAAGGATGCCCAGGTAATTTACAGAATAATGATCTCAGAAGTTGAAATAGGATTTTTTTCACATTTCCATTTTAACCCTTTCCCAAAAGATGGGGAAATTAACTGCAATGTATCATTCAAAGAATCTACAAGCTGTTATATACAAATGTTAAATTCACAGGTAATTTACAGAAATAATGATATCAAAATCTAAACTAGGAAATAATCTTGTCATATTCTAATGATAATTAAATTGTTAAGATGGGTGTGTATTCGTGTGTTTCACGTTCATAATTTAGATTTAGATTTTCGTCATCCATGTGTTTTTAACATAAACGAATTTGTGCTTTAAAATTTCTTTGAAAGTGTAAGCATCAAACTTCACGAAGAATTGTTACCGACGAAAATTGATGATTCCACGGTAGCTAGAAACTGAAAAGCCGGTAAACTTAATCGGTTTTACCTGTATTAAAAATTATTCATCGTTACAAATTTGACTTTGTTTTCTAGTTATCATACACAAAGTGTATATTTTTTTCTTCGAAATTTAAGTGATTCTTGAGAAAGAAGACATTTATAAGATTGTGAAATATGATGGAATAAAAAAACATCAAAAATAGTTAAAAAGCAATAAATATCTTCATGTCAAAAACTATCACCCTTGAGCCAAGTTATTAGCATGAAACCATGGCATTAGGCAACGGCGTCACTGGAACCTTGTTCTTCTTACAAATGAGTCGCGTTTTTGTGTAGACTTTCATGACGGTCGTAGAGTTTAGCTTATGACCGGTGAACGTTATGCTGTGTTGCTGAGCAATATTGTTTTGGGGGTGGCTCTGTGATGGTTTGATGTGGTATCAGTAAAACCGGAAAAAAACTGACTTATACGTTCTCTTCCAGGAAATCATACAAGATAAAATACCGAGATTAGATACTGTCCCTTTTGTCAGGCCGTATGCAGCTGCTATCGGTGATTATCTTATTGTAACAGCGATAATGGTAAACCTCACAGGGATTGCATCGTAACAGACTACTTTGAAAATGAAACCATTAAAAGAAAGGACGGATCAATTCTTTCGCCTGATTTGAATCCGAAGGAACATGCTACAGCAAGTTATTTCAGCACACCCATTGATAAATAGGAATCGTGAGGCGTTTTCAGCAGTACTCATCGAGGAATGGGCTAGATGACCGCAAATCTTTTTCCGAACATTTACACACAGTATGCAGAGGCGTCGTGGCGCGGTTATTCAAGCACGGATGGTCATACAGCATATTGAACACATCAAAACATTCGCAAACGATCACATCTGGAATTTCTATCATTTACCAAAACCGTTTTCATTCTGATTTGAGAGTTGTATGTGACCATTAATCCCAATATTAATGCATATTAATTCAATGATTTTTTATCAACACAACAAAAAGTGTTTGTTTACTTGCCAAAGATTTAAATAGTATAGTAATAATGAAATACATGTATATATTGTTATTCGCTGTAAATTAAATTATTTACAAATTAAGATTATTAACTTATTTTGTTCACTGTATCTACAATTTCTATATACATTGCTTTGTTTATTGGAATCTGCTTTCACCGAAGTTTGTTATACGAGGGCTGTTCAATAAATAATGTCCTTGGTGCTCAGAAAGAAGCAAACGATGCTTTTCAATGATTTAGTCTTCATGATTTTACTTATTAATCTCTTTTGATTCAAACACATGTCCCTAACATTTTTTATCCAATTTATGATTGTTTTTAGAACTCACTTTTGGGTATGACCCTTAGTATACTGGAAAATGGCAGATCCAATGATTTCCCTGACTTGTTTTTTTCCTTCTGAAAGGTGGTTTTTTTTCAGGTTTAAAAATAGAAACAAATCAAAAGGTCAGAGATCTGGCAAATATTGTTTATGTGAAAAAACATAAACTTTCTGTTTATCCCGAAAACCCCTTTACTCTTCATGGCATGCGGGTTTTTACGCTGTCATGAACAAATTAGTCTAGTGGATTCCTGATTCTGGGTCCTTCCTCTAATAAATTTTTCGATTGCTTTGCAAAAAAATTGTTTTTCTCGACTCCTCCAGTTATTAAACTGTCTCCCCGAATACGAATTTGAACATCAATACCACTAATATTAAAGAAAATTGCATATAAATCTGTCTTTGTGCTCTTGCATACCTTTGTTTTTGTCATATTTTCGCAATTTTAATCAAGTGCAGTTTTTATGGTAAATTTTGTTTTGATGATTTTAAGCAATAGATTCGTGTTCCAATATCTGTTTGAATATAAAACAAGCGTGGATAACTACAATTACTGATACAATCGCATCATCTCGGGTCTTTTCGTGATCAGCGGTCGGAAAAACAACCTCGAATGTATTAACATCACCGGATGTTAAAAATTTATACATTTCCTGTTTATTCAAATATAGGATAGACGGAGTTAGAAGTCCCTTCTATGGTATATTTTAGGTAATGTCATTACATTGAATAAAGCTAAACTCCATATTCCATAGATAAAAGGTCTCCATGCATTTATTTCAAAGATCGTGAAAAAGGAGGGTTGTCATGGCGGCTACCATATACATTCGAGGTCGTTTTTCCGCTAGTCGGAAAGGCCCGAGAAGTTGCGATTGTTACTGATATTCTAAAGTCCGTGTTAAGACTTTCGTAAACGCTGTCGTTTTTACTAATTTTTCAAAATATAGGGTGACCTTTGAGTACCAAGTTTTTTTACTGTCAAACGTTTCTTAAAAACAGTGCAAATTACTCCCGATATAATGTCTATCAAATTTGCTATGTGTCTAAAAGTCAATCATACATCATCAAATATTATTTGTTGAAATTTGGCAAACAGTACAGAAGTTGTTATAAATTTTGTTGGCAAGGTGGATACCCAGTTCTGATACCCATTATATAATTTTTTATCATTGAAATCTCTATAAATTAGGCATCGGTTGCTGTAAATGACACATATTTCAGTGAATATTTCTTTGGGATTTTTAACAAGTTTTACAGCAGCTTTAATGTAGCCTTTATTTTCACTCTACTTTTTTTCTTTTTCATTCATTTATAATGCAGTGTCTCAAATAGCCCTTGTTTTCCAGTTTAACACGATGAAACTATGTGATGAAAGTGGTCACATAAACTGTTATAAATTTAGTAAAGATTCAATAATGAGAGAAAGTCAAAGTCATACAGTTCAGGACATAATTTATTAAACAACCCTCTTTTATCTCATTTTTACAGTTGATTATGGATGGAGCTTATGGGGAGCCTGGTCAACCTGCTCAAAATCCTGTGGTAGTGGAGCTAAGTTTAGGAGAAGAACTTGCACCCCTTCCCCGCAAAATGTAGGGACCGACTGCAATGGTCAGTTTGAAGAGCAGATATTCTGTAACACACAGTCGTGCACAGGTAATTAAAAAAAAATATTGAAGTTAAATTAGAGAATTATCATTTACATATAAATTCTTTTGACAAGATTAACATTCAGTTAACATTTGCATTCGAAAATTAGAAAATACATAGAGAAGGAAGAGAATATGAATAAGAAAAATAAAGTATTTTATGTTTTGTTAAAAGTTAAACGTCAATTAACCTCAATGAAATTGATATTTTTTGAAAGATTAGAATTTGTATTTTTCTTTTATGGATAAATTGATATACTGATTGAAGTATTGAAGAATTAAAGGTTTAAAGTGAACAAGTTTACAAGAAAATGTCCAAAAGTGGCATTTTTGACATCGTAAACAGCGATTTTAGGTATGTGCGACGCCTTGAACAAGAAAGATATTTACACATGTAAAATATATTTTATAAGAAAGTCTTCATGCAAAAAATTAATCTTGTTCAAAAAGTCGCACATACTTAACAAATTAAAAAAACCTTGATTGAAATTGCATTTTCTGACTCGTGTGACGTCACAAGTATGTACCGAGAGAGAGAGAGATATACGACGTTGTTGACATGTGTTGATTTTTTTTTATCGAAGTAGCGTCGTCCATCGATGGCTTCATGTAGGCCCTATGTTGTCCAACATAAACTTCTAGACATATCTGTTTTTGAAACATATTTGTGGTAAAAAAAATATATTTTATTGCAATAGATCAATGAAGATCGACATTGATTTGTTGATGAAAGAATGTGCGGGTGTGGATCACAAGGAACACGCTGATAGAATTCGAATTCACTTAAACTGTCTACTGTACAAGAAATTCATTCACAGAAGAAATATATACAGTATACATTTTATAAAATTATTTTATCATGTTAGAAAAACGTTCATTGTGTGTGCATTGTCATTTCATCTCATATCGTTCATTGTTTACAAGGCAACAAATGTACGGCCAACCAGACGTGTAAAAATGTTCTTTGTTTTTTTTTTTTCTCGAAAAATTAAACATTATTCTAGGAAGTTTGGGGTATTAGTAATTAAAATAAAACCAGCTAAAATAATGTTCGACTTTTTTCTGCACTTCAATTATGATCATGCTATGCAAAATATTAATGTTCATACTGCAAAAGTCGCCGGCGTGGCGCAGTGGTTAGAGCGTCTGCTCTAGAGTCGCGAAGTAAGGGGTCAATCCTTACGTCGCGGGTTCGAATCCCACTGTTGGACGTGGAGACCGGTCCTTCGGATGAGACCGTATAAACCTAGGCCCCGTGTCGCAGTAGGTGCTGGCACGAAAAAGATCCCTCACTGCTCAAAGGCCCTGTGTGCCGAGCATAGGACAAAATTTGTAGCCCTCCATCGGCAAGTGGTGGCGTCTCCATAAGAGTGAAAAATTCTCGAGAGGGACGTTAAACAACATATAATCAATAAATCATACTGCAAAATACACTGTAATGCTGAATGATACAGATATAATTTAATATGAATTCCTCCGTAAAATTATAACTTAAAAAATCCAATTAATAGCATTTTTCATATTTTTATCTGCCAGTGACTTGAATTTTATAAATGATCATGGCATATCTGTTTTTTTTAAAAAGACTTTGAATCAAAGATTTAATCATCATAAATCATATGCATACATACATGTACTAAAATATAAGCTTCTAATGTTACTTAGTTGCAAAGTTATTATCCGAAAGGCCTGCATTTACGGACAGACTTAATGTAAGTTGATTCCTGTCAGCAACCACGTCCCTCAATACCAAGTTTTTGTTAAAATGTTAAAATTTTTCTTTTTCCTAAAAAAAAAAGTTTAACATATACAACCCCCCCCCCAAAAAAAAAAAATCGCAAAAAATCGTATGAAAAATTAAAGATTGTTTCAGGTAAACTTAGGTGAATGTAAGGTAAATAACAGCAAAAACTGATCTGAAGGAATATGTTTATAAAATAGTTGCAATGGCAACGAAGTTGCCTATCAATTTAAATATATTTTCTTAGTAAAAGAATCACCTTAGAATATCCAAAAATATAAACATTTATTGAAGATTTTATAGATGCTACCAAAATTGCAGATTTCTTAATTGTCAACGAAAGTCATAATTTCAGATATGAAGGTATAAGTTTTAAGATGGTTTCCATGGTAACGGAATACCTATTAATATAAGATATATTTTCTTCGTAAAACAGTCACGTTGACATATCCCAAAGTATACATACAATCAGTAACTTAAGACAATATAGTTGGTATCAAAATTAAAGATTGGTTAAATGACAATATGTAGATGGCATAAGTTGCCAGATTCAGAGGTCTGAAGGTATATGTTTTTGACGGTGGTTTCCATGGCAACGTAATTCCTGAGCAAATTAAATTACATTTTTTTAGTAGCGCCCTTACCCTCTCTCTCTCCTTAGCAAAGATAAACATTTTCTGAATGGGGGCCTTAAATGGCTAATACCATATAGAGTTCTTTGTATTATTTAATGACAGTAGTATATGGTAAATTCGATCAGTTTGGTATTCAAAGTAAATTTTCATTCATTTAGCTGAAGGAAAAAATATGTTATCAAAAAACAATACTTGTATACATGTACATTTTAAATCTATTAAAGTGTAGCATAGTCATTTACACAGGTATTTCGATGTCTTTTTTAAGGACGTGTACTGTATCATAATTCTTTTCTGCGGACTTTGATATTGAATACCTT
>NW_026922222.1:0-15000 GCF_032062105.1 Saccostrea cuccullata | reverse complement strand
CAAGTTGCATCAAATGACAAAGTTTTGATAATTCTAAGCCAAAAAGTACCTAAGATACTTAAATATAACCATAAAATGTCAAAAGTAGGTCACCATGATCTGCCTTTTGGTCAACATTTTCAGAGGGCCCAAGATGCATCAACTGACAATGTTTCATGATTCTAAGCCAATAAGTACCTGAGATAATCAAAAGTAGGTCATTGTGACATTCTCCGAAAACCCAAGATGACTCAACTGACAACGTTTGACAATTCTAGGCCAATTAGTACCCAGGATACTTATGTATAGCCATAAAATTCAAATCTAGGTCACAGTGACCTACTTTTTGGTCGACATGTTCCGAAAACCAAAGATGCATCAACTGACAAAGTTTGATGATTCTAAGCCAAAAAGTACCTGAGATACTGAAATATAGCCATAAAATGTCAAAACTAGGTCACAGTGACCTACTTTTTGGTCGACATTCTCCGAAAACCCAAGTTGTATCAACTGACAAAGTTTGATGATTATAAGCCAAAAAGTACCTAAGATACTTAAATATAGGCCAAGAAATGTCAAAAGTAGGTCACCGTGACCTAAGTTTTTGTTGACTTTTTCCGAAGACCCAAGATGCAACAACTGACAAAGTTTGATGATCATAGGTCTGAAAGTATTCAAATTATGCCTTTTAAACAATTTGAAAACAAATGCCTGCAAAATTCAAAAAGTAGGTCACAGTGACCTACTTTTTCATAAATATGTTTTAAGGCCTCAAGATGCATCAACTTACAAGATTTGGTGAATCTAAACCTCTCAGTATCTGAAATAATGGGATTAAATGTTTTAGAAAAGATGAGCCATAAAATTCAAAAAGTAGGTCACAGTGACCTACTTTGAAGTTGACCTTGTTTAAGGACCCAAGATGCATCAACTGACGTTTGATGATCATAGGCCTTAAAGTGTCCAAAATATGCCTCCAAATCAATTTGAAAACAAAAGCCCATAAAATTTAAAAAGTAGGTCACGGTGACCTACTTTTGTGTTAACATGATGTAAAGTCCTAAGATGCATCAACTTACAAGATTTGATGATCCTAGTCTTTATAGTAAGCAAAATATAAATGTTTTTATTGAATGTAAATTTTAGTTTTAGTATAAATGGTAGCCCTTGGGCCAAGGATACCCTGTAACAAATTTGACAATGATTGGCCAAGGGGTTTTGACAATGATTGGCGAAGGGGTTATGGCCCATATTCTAAAAAGTTAACGCACACCGCACGACGCACACCGCACAAATGGCCATAGCATGAGCTCTTTGAGCCTTTGGCTCAGAAGAGCTAAAAATGAGCATGCCATTTTTTGTGGAGTTAAATTTTTATTTTTTATTTTCATAGATTACAAAAAATATTATATATTCATTTTGTGCTAATCCAACCAATCAAATAAAACATCAGATTTATAAATCTACTCTGTTAATTAATATTTTATGCAACATTTAGTAGGTTCAACATTATTGTCCAGTTGACTTTCTAAACAGGTATTTAGTTTTGAGTAACATAGTGCACGAAAATGTGCTAAAGAGTGCTTCTAGTAATTAGCAGATACAAAACGGAAGCATCCTTTTTGTTGATTAGTTTATTTTTCAGGTAAACTCTATTTTTTTTTTACCCATTTGATATAGCGATAGGGTACTAATCAATCTAGTAACACTAAATTACACTGTAGAAGAGTTACGTCAATTTTTCCGTAGCGCTATGAAAATGTCATGTCAAACGTCACCAACATCGCGCATAAGGTCTTATGCCCTGGCATACTCTACTAACTAGACAGTAATTCCTTACTCCTGTCCCGCCACCAAACATATTTGTCAGACTTTACCTGGGGCTGCTACACTGGGTTTGACAGTCAGACTGGATTGTTGTTCATTTGACGTTGGAGGAGATACAGGTATTTCTCTATAAAATGACAATAACATGCAAATACACATAAGGTTATCAAAAACTACACGGACTGGTGCAATATACAGTCATTCATTATCTCGAACTTGATGGGGCTGAGAACAAACTTTGGGATATTCAAGAATTCGAGATATAGAGGGTAAAATACTTTGGGAATATGTAATTGGGATTTATACATCACTTTGACATATTCATGATATTCCACTTTGACATATGGTATTCGAGATATCCGACTTCCACATTCTTCCACATCTCTTCAACATATCCATTGTATTCGAGATATCAGAGTTTGGGATATTGAAGTTCAACTGTAATTGTGTTGCCAGCAGGCAGAGCTGCACTAAGGGACTTTACCCGACGTCTGTCTGTCTTACCTTATATTACCTTATTGCTCATCATAGCTATGTATGTAAAGAAGAAGATTTTTAAAGATAGAATTAATTTGGATGGTTAAAGCCTCACCCCTCAGGCCCCATGGGGGCAGGGACCATGAAATTTATATATTTTTTTGTTCCCCTTTACTGATAGAGGCCATATGCTAAAATTGACTGCTATTGGTTCTGTGGTTTCAGAGAAGAAGCTGAAAATATTCAACAAGAGGCCCATGGGCCACATCGCTCACCTGAGAAGCTTTGAACATTCCGTTCTATACCAGATTTCCTCCTTGTAATACATATTGTGACCCCAACTTACCCCACTGATCATAATTTAAATGATTTGAAATCTATACTACCATAGGATGCTTTGATTCAACATTGTTAAACTTTGATTCCCCATTGTGGCCCTGTCCTACCCCTGGGGGTCATGATTAGAACAATTTAGAATCTACACTACCCCGGGATGCTTCCACATAAGTTTCAGCTTTTCTGGCTCAGTGGTTCTTGAGAAGAAGATTTTCAAAGATTTTTCCTATATATTTCTATGTAAAACTTTGATTCCCCATTATGGCCCCGCCAAGCCCAGGGGGTTATGACTTTAACAATTTAGAATCTACACTACCCTGGGTTGCTTCCACATAAGTTTCAGCTTTTCTGGCCCAGTGGTTCTTGAGTAGAAGATTTTCAAAGATTTTTCCCATATATCTTTATGTAAAACTTTGATTCCCCATTGTGGCCCCGCCCTATCCCCGGGGGTCATGATTTGAACAATTTAGAATCTGCACTACCTAAGGATGCTTCCACATAAGTTTCAGCTTTTCTGGCCCAGTGGTTCTTGAGAGGAAGATTTTTAAAGATTTTTCCTATATATTTCTATGTAAAACTTTGATTCCCTTTTGTGGCCCTACCCTATCCCTGGGGGTCATGATTTGAACAATTTAGAATCTGCACTACCTAAGGATGCTTCCACATAAGTTTCAGCTTTTCTGGCCCAGTGGTTCTTGAGAAGAAGATTTTTAAAGATTTTTCCTATATATTTCTATATAAAACTTTGATTCCCCATTGTGGCCCCGCCCTATCCCCGGGGGTCATGATTTGAACAATTTAGAATCTACACTACCCCAGGATGCTTCCACATAAGTTTCAGCTTTTCTGGCCCAGTGGTTCTTGAGAAGAAGATTTTAATGACCTCACCCTATTTTTGTCTTTTCTTGATTATCTCCCCTTGTGAGGGGACTTGGCCCTTCATTTTCACAATTTAAATTCCCCTTCAAGGATGCTTTGCACTAAGTTTGGTCAAAATTGGCCCAGTGGTTCTTCAGAAGAAGTCGAAAATGTGAAAAGTTTACAGACGGACAGACAGACGGACAGCTAGACAGACGGACGGACAAAACGTGATCAGAAAATATTTGCATAACCACTGCTTTCTCCCACTATGAACATGTAGTCATCATTTGCGCTCATAGGACTATAGAAGCAACTGCTTCTGCTATGACAGCAATTGCTATTTCACAATTGTGTAGCACTAGCTCTACTATACATACAGAATGGTTGAGAAGTATATATATGAAATGTTATGAAAAATGAAAAAGGAATACATATAGGTTTTTAATAATATTCTCTGGAAAAAAAGAAATTCAGAATAATTTTAAACTGCTGATTTACATCTTTAAAAATTTTATTTTGGTCAATGTTTTTAATTGTATAATAAAACTTTATAAAAATTGAAGAGAATTGCCATATTTTAATTTTTTCTTATCATATTTTCGCATATTTCTACAAAGAACGATAACTCTTCACACTTGGGCGTTTTAACATCTAAAACAGCAACATTTCTTTAATAGTATATCTATTTCAAGAAGGATTTTGGCTCTAAAAATAAATATAAGAACTTTAAAAAATCATATAAAGCATTCTGGAGTTATAATCTTTCATCATAGTGTTAAATTATTGATTTTTGTCATAGGGTTTCAATAACGTTGATTGATGAGGTCACAACTGCATCAAAACAAAAATTAAGAGAATGTGACAACGGCGCAGCTTTTATCCAGATAACTGTGTTTAAAAGGCAAATACTTGATTAAATTGTTTGTGATTTATTAGATAAAAGGTACAATGATCAGATACACTGATTTTATAGCTGTGAGATTTTATTTACTGAAGACAACAAGCTGCAACCTTATGTAAGCCAGGATTTCCCCTGATACTCTTGACAACATCAAAGAATGCAAATATAAGTAATAACCAACGATTATTCAATGAACATGGCATTATGAATAGCAATAGCTCTGCTGGCATATTTTCTATGATGCGTTAGCGCGAATCATGGAATATGCCAGCAGAGCAATTGGTATTCATAACGCCATGTTCACTGAATAAAGTTGTTTATTTCTTAAATGTTAACACACACTGCACAATGGATGGACATGGATAGCAAATAGGTTATCCAAGTGACTCAGATATTTTAAAAAGGTGCTTATCTTTCTGCATGATCAATCAGATAATGGCATATAGACAACCCCATGAGAAAATAAATATTGTAAAACACATGGTTTTAGAATTTTTTACTTAAAAGATGTTTTAAAACAAACTTTATGCACAAATTAGGAATGATATAATCTATATGACCTTTCTTCTGTGATCAACCTTGACTTGAAAGCTTAGAATAAATTCTAAGTGGGATTAAAAATCTGTCACTACAATTTAGCAATCTCAAAAGTTAAAAATTTGAGCTTTCTTAAGAAGACTTAAGCCCCACCTCTTTGCCGGATGAGACAACTTTATTGGTTATTTGATACACTAATTGGTATTTGCCAGAATTTCTATCCCATGTATATTTAAACAGTGGAGGAAAGCTGTGTAAATTTCAGAAGCTAATTATGTAACATCGAAAATGCCATGCCTTACTGAAAGTCCAAACTAACCAGGAAATGGTTCTAATACGTCAAATTTTCAGTTTTTAGAGTCTGGCCTGAATTTGTCTTCGTATGGATTACAGTCCTAATCATTTCTTTAGTGTTTATTAGAAAATCATCCATACATCATCTTTTATTGTGACAAAAAGGTTTGAGGTTTTTATTATTGTAATGGGAATATTTTACTAATCAAAAGGGGAAAATTAGATCTTCAGGGATGGGGAAAAACACTGAATATCAATAGTAAATATGCCTTAGATTAATCCCTGAACTACATTATTTTTTTATTTTCCGAGATAAAAATTTCAAGTTTGTTCACAGTAAATAATATGCAGGGTAAAACTTTGATGGTTGATACTGAATATATGGATAAAAGTTCACTGATGTACTACTCTAACCGCACCAGTCCATTGATTTTTTCCCACATACATACATGTACATGTATATAAATATATTGAGGACATTTTAGGTTTTCACAATAAGATTGAGCTTACAAAACTAGAATCTTTTTGCTACATACTGATTAAGCAGCAGGTTTTGGTACATCCAGTTTTACCTTTGTGTAGGAGGAGAAGCTGGAGATGAGGATTCCTTTGATTTCTAAAAGAAAGAAGAGACATATGACTCACATATAGTTCCTACCATACATAACCTAACAGAGAGTGGGCTGTAACCAATACATAACCTAACAGAGAGTGGGCTGTAACCAATACATAACCTAACACAAAGTGGACTGTAACAAATACATAACCTAACACAGAGTGGACACTAACCAATACATAACCTAACAGAGAATGGACTGTAACCAATACATAACCTAACAGAGAGTGGACTGTAACTAATACATAACCTAACAGAGAGTGGACTGTAACTAATACATAACCTAACAGAGAGTGGACTGTATTCAATACATAACCTAACAGAGAGTGGACACTAACCAATACATAACCTCACAGAGAGTGGACTGTAACCAATACATAACCTAACACAGAGTGGACTGTAACCAATACATAATCTAACAGAGAGTGGACTGTAACTAATACATAACCTAACAGAGAGTGGACTGTAACCAATACATAACCTAACAGAGAGTGGACTCAAACCAATACATAACCTAACAGAGAGTGGACTCAAACCAATACATAACCTAACACAGAGTGGACACTAACCAATACATAACCTAACAGAGAGTGGATTGTAACCAATACATAACCTCACAGAGAGTGGACTGTAACTAATACATAACCTACAGAGTGGACTGTAACCAATACATAACCTAACACAGAGTGGACTGTAACCAATACATAACCTAGAGAGTGGACTGTAACCAATACATAACCTAACACAGAGTGGACTGTAACCAATACATAACCTAACACAGAGTGGACTGTAACCAATACATAACCTAACAGAGAGTGGACACTAACCAATACATAACCTCACAGAGAGTGGACAGTAACCAATACATAACCTAACACAGAGTGGACTGTAACCAATACATAACCTCACAGAGAGTGGACAGTAACCAATACATAACCTAACACAGAGTGGACTGTAACCAATACATAACCTAACAGAGAGTGAACTGTAACTAATACATAACCTAACAGAGAGTGGACTGTAACCAATACATAACCTAACAGAGAGTGGACTGTAACCAATACATAACCTTACAGAGAGTGGGCCTTAACCAATACATAATCTAACACAGAGTGAACTGTAACCAATACATAACCTAACACAGAGTGGACTGTAACCAATACATAACCTAGAGAGTGGACTGTAACCAACCCCTAGGTTTGCTATCCCTGTTCACTCGACTGTAAAGTTCTGGGGCCTATTTTACAAAGGAACTGTAACCAAGACCAGCAACTTTTAAAAGTGGATTATAAAATTGTTCCTGATAAATGATTCTGTTTGAAATTGCATGCATATAAATCTTCCTATATTTCTTTCGAAAAGATAAATAGTATTTTCAATATAATGTAAATTATAAAGTAGACAGAATAAAATTTGGGTCTTGGCCATACATTCTTTTGTAAAACAGTTTTTTAGAGTTAACAGAACAGTGATTGCATGTTATATATGAGAAACAACACAGGTGTGGTATATGGTATATTCAGTACTGGGGCTTTGCTTCAATGTTTACATTAAAATTTTGGTTGTAAAATTTTAAGGTTAAAAGAGAGACTAAAAGTCAATTAGTTTTACCTTTTAAATGCCCATTAAAAAAGTTTCATGATAATTTTACAGCTTTGTTGTTTATTTACATTTATTTTATTTTCCTGCCATTAACTGATGATTCAGTTATTTGACGCATCACTATATAGAAATTAATCAACAGCAAGCATCAGTATCATTGCCACTTTTTTCTTTTGATATAATGAACAATTTATTTTTTTAACATAATTAATTATAACTTCATGTAATCTATTTTCAATTCTTTTCGTTGTATTCTATTTTGTTTTGTGTATCAAATTAAAATTTTGGTTGCAAAATTTTAAGGTTCAGAGAGAGATCCTAAAAGTCAATTAGTTTTACATTTGTATGCCCAAAAAAAGTTTCATGATTATTTTACATTGCTGCGTAAACATTTATTTTATCCCTATATATATATAGATTGGTTTTTGACTCACTATATAGTTGATCCATGCAAGATCTTTTATATAGTACTGATTTGCTCTACTAAGCAACCTTGCTATATATATATAGTTTTGTTTTTGACTTTAAGTTAATGCCATGAAGATCTTTTATATAGTACTGATTTGTTCTACTAAGCAACCTTGCTACAAATTGTTTTGTTTTGTATACCTGCTGTGTAGTTCCTGATGGAGAGGCTTCAGGAATGCTCATAAATACTGGCAGTGGAGCAGGAGCTGACACACTGGCAACAAACTTTGTAGTTGATGTATCTGAAAAAGGATTTTCAATATATATTTTGATTTACCATACCTTTAACTGTTTAACAAAGGGCCATTTCTTCATCAGCAGATTCCTTTACCTATCTATTCTCATGTAAATCTGTAGCCCCACCATATTCTATACAAATTCTCAAATGGAATATAAAATCAATCAGATAATCAATAAACCTATATTTCTTTCTAATTATGTTGAACTTTGATGCCTCATAGTTGCCCCACACTTCACCAGGGCATCATGATCCGAATAAATGTGAATCTACACTACCTGTGAATGCTTCATATCAATACGATTAATATTTGCTTTGTTTTTCTAAGGTACCCGTAGTTTTTAAAAAAGTTTTCCAACATATTTTTTGTAAAATTTTGATCCCCCATTGTTGCCCTATCTTACCCAAGGGTCCTGATTTGAAAAAATTCATATCTTTAGTGCCTGAGGATGCTCCATTCAATACACATCTCCATTTATATATTCTTGAGAAGAAGACTTTCAAAAACCTTTTTATACAAATTTTTATTATCAGATCTATCACCCTAACCTTAGGGGTCATGATTTAAACAAATTTAAATCTACACTAACTGAGGATGCTTTCATAATATGATTTGTTATGGTTTTGTTTTTCTTGAGAGGAAGATTTTTTCCTAGTACAGAATCCCATGTAAAATTTTGATCCCCCATTATGGCCTCACTTCAGTCTGGGGGGTCATTAACAAATCTTGAACCGACACTATGTTTTGAATGTTTCATATAATAAGTTTCAACTTTTCTGGCCCAATGGTTCTTGAAAAGAAGATTATTAAATAATGCCACCAAATTTCTAAATCATTCTGAATTTTATACCCTTGCATTTGAATCCCTTTCACCCAAGAATGCTTTGTGGCAAGTTGGGTTGAAATTGGCCCTTAAGTTGGTTTTTGAGAAGATGTTGAGATTCAGTTGAATTAAAATTCTTTAAAGATCAATCATCTAGAGAATGTACATCAAATCCTGCAACTGAAGTATTTTTAGCTGAAATTGCACCAGATTGATTGGTACAATGAAACATACTGATTAAAACAAAAGATATTTGTGAAACACTTATCCCCCCACCTCCAAATAATTAGAATTTTTGGAATTTGGAAAGTCTTAAGAGCATAACTGTTAAAAATTACTTGATCATATCCAAAACAAAATTTGACTTAGATATTCTTATTCATTTCAGTATGCCCAACCTCTGCAAAGAAAATGAAATGAAAACTGCAAATAATTAGAATTTTTCTAAGTCCAAACTCCAAAGGGGGGGGGGGGGCTTACTCTGTTAAACCTTGCTCGATCATATCCCAAACCGAATTTGACCTAAATATTTTTATAAATCTGTATACCAAATTACATTTCAGTATGTGTTGCACATACATCTGAGAAGAAAATGAATTGAAACTGTTGGTGGACCAACAGACAGAGATAGACCGACCGACCAATGACAGCAGTAAAGCAAATTGCCCTCCTTTATTTGAAGGAGGCATAAAAATGTTTATTCATGCATTTCTCATTAATTTAGGGCACAAAAGTACAGTGACTTCCACTTAATCGGATAGCGGTTAAAAGTTTCCAAAGTGGCGGCCATCGAAGAAGGAATGTAAACATATATGCTGATTAAAGATGGCAATAACTATTAAACAAGAGGTCCAAGGGCCTTATAGGTCACCTGAGTATTGTGTAACAATTTTCAAACAATGAACTTTGGTTCGTGTTTTAAACCAGAGGCCATGAAATTTACAATTCACAATTTTGAAAGAGGCACCTGCATTGCTTATCATAATTATAAACTTAGCATGCTTACTCTATTTACTTAATACCTAGAGAAAATGCACTTCCACTTTATAACCAGTTTTGCACCTCACCCCAAAGGAAACACTGACCCTGGGGCCACATATTTCAAAATTTTGCAAATTTTATCATAAAATGGTTGATTAATACCAAAGAGCAGATTTCAAAGCATTAATTTATTTTCAGACTATGTACCCCCCCCCCCCCCCCAATGACCCAGGAGGGGGGGGCATAAAAAATAATCATTTTGGTAGATGTACCTTTCTTCATCATAAAAATATATATACTTGGATCATTGGCATAAAACCCAGGAGCAAAGGAAAAGATTTTCAAAGAATTAATGTATTTTCACTATATAATCAAGAGAGCCCCACCCTAACACCCAAACCCCTGAGCCTGAGGCCATAAAATTCACAATTTTGGAAGAGGCACTCTTGTTCATCATAACTATGTGCTTAGTTAGTTTATTTAATACCCAGAAGCAGAGAAGAAGATTTTCAAAGAATAAATGCATTTTCACTATATAACCAACAGAACCCCACCCTAACACCAGAACCCCTGGCCCTGGGGCCATAAAATTCACAATTTTGGAAGAGGCACTCTTGCTCATTATAACTATATACTTACATAGTTTATTTAATTCCCAGGAGCAGAGAAAAAGATTTTCAAAGAAATAATGCATTTTCACTGTATAATCTATATAACCCCTCCCTAGCACTAAAATCCCTGACCCTGGGGCCATGAATCTTGCTCATCAATTTTGTTAGTTTATTTAATACCCAGAAGGGAGAAGAAGATTTTCTAATAATAAATGCATTTTCACTATTTAATCAATAGAACTCCGCCCTAACACCAGAACCTCTGACAAAATCACAATTTTGGAAGAGGCACTGCCACCAGTTTTTATTTAATACCCAGAAGCAGAGAAGAAAATTTTCAAAGAATAAATGCATTTTCACTATATAATCAATAGAGCCCAGAGCTGTGATGTCCAAGAGTAAAGAAGAAGATTTTGATTTAATCAGCTTTATTATTGCATATAATCTACTTTTTCTTTACACGAGATCGAGGCTATAGGAAATGAAAGTGAAACCAGTATTGTCTTGCGTGATGTTTTAAATTTACAAATGGGACAGAATTAGGTAGAAAACATTAAAAAAAATAAAGACAGGCTAAATACCTGGGCATGTAAAACATTTCTAGTTGGGTAAAGCGGTAAACCTAGTACTTCCGTCGTTTTTGTTTTTTTTTCATTGATTTCATGATGGTAGTATCGAGGGGGGCTCCTTTTCGAGGGACGCAAATGCAAATTTAAAAAATTACAATTTATGTTCCCCTGCCCAAAAGTGATGAAATCTAGTATTATAATAAATGCAAAAAACCCATTGAGATGTTATTATTAAGTAAAGTATAATTAAGAAAATAAATGTTAGGCTTTTCTGTATACCAAATTTGGTTGAAATTGGTTTTTAAAGAAATAATGCATTTTCACTATATAATCTATATAGCACCGCCCTGGTGGTTTCAGAGAAGAAGTTTGAAAATGTTTTTAAAGATTGCAAATGTTAACAAACGATGGACATGCAACCAAATTTGGTTGAAATTGGTTTGGTGGTTTCAGAGAAGAAGTTGAAAATGTTCAAATGTTAACAAACGGATAGCAATAAGTCACCTGAGTTACTCAGGTGACCTAAAAACAATTTTTATAAGTAATTTTATTTGAAAAATGTTATCACATTTGATTGATAAGTAAGTTTAACATTTTATTTTAGGAGAATCACCTGGTAAAGTAATCAAACGAAAATGAAAGTGCAAGTTTGAAATTTGTATTGTCAATACATGTAGTTCTTTACATCTTTGTTTGGACTCGAAATACAGCAATCGGCTATTTGAATATTCTGCTATTCTGATAACAGAAAGCTGACAAAGTTACTATTGGAATAAGCGGGATCCATGGTACTTGAACTAGAATTGTCAAAAATGGTCTTTTCATCTTCCAAGAGATATGATAGATCAATTATTTGTACCTGTATTGGAAAGTTCTGCGCTCTCTTGCATTTTCTTGGCTAACTCAGCTTCCTCATTGGAGATTATTTCTGTTGATTCATCAGAAGATTCTTCCATCATTTTCAAAAGCTTTTTCTTCTCAGATCATATGACTGAAAAAAAAACACACCCCTAAGCCTAGAATATCAGTATTTTTGATTTTGGACAACAATAATGGAGAGGTATATAGAACACATTGCTGTTTTGATCTGTGTTTTATCCCCTCGCCAAGGCTCGGAGATGTAAAACACACAACTCGTTGGATAAAAATCATATCCAACTACAAATCATGTGAGATCCTATAAATATCATATGAATCAATAAACAAATTACACATTAAAAAAATTAATGAAATGTTTCTTTTTTTTCCCTGGTACTGTCCAATCGAAATAGTTTAGAAATATCGTGGTGGAAGTAGGTTTTAAAACAATACCGATCAACAATACGTTTTGGTATTAGTTAAAGTGTCTATATGATGAAACAGAAAATATAAAATTTGAAGCCCAACCAAATCAAATCTTGGACGAACGGACCAGTTTACTTGTTAGTGCATCAGACCAATAAGATTTTCAACTGTTTTGTCCGATGGACCAGTGCTTTTAGATTACAAAGGTTTAGCATGACATACCATATACTGATACTACATCAAACAAAATGTACACTGGTGTGACACACTTCTATTTAGTGTTGATATATAAGCCCAGTAATCGCAATCTTTAGCTAATATCCTTAAATAAAAGTTTATGACTTTATGTAGCAAACAAAAAACAAATCAAAATATAATTTCAAGAGAAATCCGGGGTGTTTTCCGCTTATGGTTTGATTTGGTAGCTAAATAAAGTTACCTCAGGTAGGTAAATAAAGCTATGTAGGTAAATTAACCTGTGTACCTAAATCTAGTGATTATACCAGACCTCACGGAGACTGAATTTGGGTACTTTAAGTTCAAGTACCACTTGGGGATAACGTTACTTAGATGTGTTCTTTTATTATATTAGCAGAGATATAAATATTCGATCAACAATATATATACCTTCGTGGTCCATTGGGTCAATATTATGACTTGTAGATAAAACAAATTCTGTAGACTGTCAGAGTCTCAGTGACAGTCTGGACACTCTGGGTCTGTATTGACTGTAACTTTTCAATCAGCCACGTACAAATAAATATTTTGAAAACAACGATCCCGATGTTAAAAAAGAAGAAAAGGAGATGGGTACTATTGTATGTTCCCGGTTTCATTTGCTTCTAGTTATTTTTTAAGAACCAGCCACTGCCTAGGCTAATGTAATAAGTGATGCATTGTTATATAGGGTGCTGTTTTGTTGTTTTTTTTTTGTTTTTTTTTTGGGGGGGGGGGATGTTTCCCATAAAAACGCAGTGGCGGATTCAGGGAGGTTTGGGGTTGGGGCTCAAGGATTCTTTTTTTACAAGTGTCATTTTTATCAACTTTTTGCCGGCATGGTTAAGACTCCAACAAACACGAATCCATTATTCTACCAGGGACCTATATACTAACTTAGCATAGGCGTAGTCACAGGGGGGGGGCAGCGGGGGCACTAGCCCCCCCACTTTCAGATCTGGGGGGGCAAGAGTATGTCTGTGCCCCCCCCACTTTTTAATGAAGAACAAAATCACAGCTATTTTGAGGTAATGATAATACATAGTAATAAAATTGTGTAGAAAAATTGAAATTGAAAGTACATTGCCTTTGAAAAAAAAGTTGGCCACTACCCCCCCCACGAAATAGAATTTTCGAGTTTGGGGAACTTTACTTTTTTTTTTTTTGCTTTTCAAAGAATTTCTGGACTTGAGCCCCCCCCACTTTTAAGTTTGTGACTACGCCTCTGCTTAGTATATAGGTCCCTGATTCTACACAACTTAGTCCAAAATAACTGACGTTTTACTGGCTTTTTTCATGTTTTTACGATTTTGATATTTTAAATACCATGTTTACATGGCAGCTATAGTTAAGAAATAAGGTACCATTTTTAAACATCTATCGGGATATGAATACGGGTTGGTCACGAAATTAAATTCCCTAAAGTCCGAAGGGCTTTTTCACGATTTTGATATTTTAAGTGCCAGGAAAACATATGTTTTTCGGACTAAGGGTAGTCTGTGCATCTTGTGGAGTCACAAGGTCATACACTGCATAGTCACGATGCTTCTCAATAATATTCTTGCAAGCATTCTTTTGCTGATAAATGATTTTTTAAGCAAGTTAAATAAACTATCATTTTTGTTTTTTAAACGGTTTTATATTAGTTTATAATAATGTTTAATCAAGTTGTATAGACATAAATAAACAATTTAATTGCATTAAAATTACAATATTTTTCTAGCGTACTCTTAAGTACTCTATCGTACTCTAGGGTACTTTGTTTAGTAGTACCCATATTACATGGCTAAAATCTACTGTGAAAGAAACATTGTTAAATCAATTTTTACAAGACTGGCATATATATATGATCATAGCAAATTCATCTAAATGTTTAAATTACAGATTTTTCAAAAACAATTTTGGACGAGAAATGTACCTAAGTAAACTCCCAAAAGACAAGAATTGTATTAATTAACAAAATTTAGAACATGTAACCACTAACTTCTAGTCGAAGCTGGTAGAAGTACAACTAGTAATACTGATAGATCTTTAAGAATATTTCCATTTCTATTTTTTTGTCCCCCGCTTGAAAAGTGGGGGATATTAATTTGGGTTTGTCCGTCCGTCCGTCCGTCGGTCCATCCGGGTTTACGAGAGCTACATTGTGGGGATGAATACAAGTTCAAACATACATTGTGGGGATAATTGGAATTGTGGGGATATCCCCACAAGGCGGAGTGTCTTTAAATGAATTGTGGGGATGATTGTTCTTCAGTGACAAAGACATCCCCGGAGTGAATTGTCCGATGTCCATAGTCAACTTTGTCTGTATTGAAAAATGTCTGTAGTACAAGAGTTACTTCCCCCTTGACCGTGAAATACTTGAATTCGGATTTT
>NW_026922221.1:0-19631 GCF_032062105.1 Saccostrea cuccullata | reverse complement strand
GTCTCCTTCACTGACGTCCCCCACTTTACCCTTGGCCACCATGGATCCTCCCAGGACCCAGGGGACCATTGTCCGTTAAGGAAGGAAAAGTGACATCTGTTAAACCACCAGCCGCCTCTAATGTTATAGAAAGCAGCACAGTCACCTATACTAGCTCCGTCGTTATCTCTGTCTGGGGTGGAGATGGACATCCCAGACAGGTCTCTAGTAGACTTCCCAGTGTCTAACATAGTTAATACTAGCTCTGTCGTTATCTCTGTCTGGGGTGGCGAAGGACATCCCAGAGAGATTGAAGTCAAAATCACCAGTGTCTAACATAGCGTCACCTGTAGAGTTAACAAATAAAAATATTACACAGACACATCTTTCAGATTAGATTATTACTGTTTGCTTAAAATTAAAAACTAAAAGAAAACATCTATATCATTCAGCATTAAAAAACTTTTTTGAATTGTCTTAATTTGCATTGCTTACAATTAAACTAAACAACACATTTTACATTTAAAATTTTTCTTTGTTTTTCTGATGATTGGCATATGATTGCGCCCATGACAAAAGGGTCCTTATGGCAATTTTTATGCATTTTGAGTTTTTCATGGATTTTGATAGAGTAAGGCTAGAAGTTGTCAAATGTGAATTTTTATGGTCCTACGTCTACTCTAAGTAGGTTTATTCTTCATTTTTATCAAAGATACTTCAACAGATTAATAATGACGTCGTTCTTCAACAACGTTAAACGTTTTTAGAGTGAACGTTTAAATGATTTTCTTCTGTAATTTTACTACGGTAATTAATAGTTGTGTGATATTAAGCATTTCCCCAGGTACAATATTTTTATCTCATTGTCTCTTTTAATTATTAATAGTTATTTAATAATTATATATATTATGAATTCATCAGTGGTGTATAGTATTATGAGTGAATGTTAATTTTACATTTCATTTTTCTATGACACCATGGGGAGACCTGAACAGGGGGCGAAATCCATTCAGAATTCTTCTTTTTTTTTAAACAATTATTTTCTCAAACAAACTATTTACTAGTAATCCATGCAAGAGTCATTTGATAAGCCTGTAGAATTCATTAAAAAATTGAGTTAATTTAAACATTGCTCTCGATAGGTCAAGAATTCAGCATAAAACGATATATCTTTTGGTACCATATATGTGAAAATTATTATTTTTTAATTATATCTGGAACAACAATACGTTACCTAACTATCTATTGCGAAGTAAAAATTTATTTGATCGTTCTTTTTTTTCTAAATTTTATATAAAGACAGAAAAATTGTGAAGTGTGGTAACATGTTATAACGATACACAATCTGTCTGGATGGGGTCAATAATGACACTGCTTTTTGAAAATTATAAAGGATACACGAAATATTTTTCAGTCTAGCAGTAAAAATATTTTATTATTTACCAATCAAAAGGTGGAAATTTTACAAACAAATGAATGAGTTATAATCCGCAAACATTTACACAATAGATAGACCCTGGATTAACAATTGTAGGATTATGTGTATGTTGGTTAGGGGGGCGGGGTAAAATCTAAATGACAGAAACTTACAATTCTTGTGAATACGAGTTAAATAAATAATTTTTTTTTTGCTTCCAAAGTTTTATGTGCACCCAGTACCATTAATCCTACAACTTGTAAATCACTTTTTTATTTAGGTTTGAAATAATTCTGCATATTATTCTTCATTTTATATTTGTACCTTTAAATCTGAGCATTGCCATTTTCAAAATTGCATAGCGATCATAAGCACTATGAGCCTGAAACTGAATTGCTATGAATTCAGTCTTGTTAATCATGTATATAATGATACCCTAGAATAACAAAATCTGGTTTTATTTTATGAAATGGATGGTTTTAGGAGCATACCCATAGTATTAAATTAAAGATGCCATTTGCATAAATCTAATAAGAGTTTCAAACAAATTGGTTTGTCATTTTTTTCTCATTAATTAAAAAGAATTTCCAGTAGACAAATCAATAATAACTATATCATGTAATTGTTATGAACCATGAAGTTTAATGTATAGATTTTGTTGGGATAGGAGTGGATTAAAAAAAAAACATGTAATTGTTCATGCCTAAATATATAGTCAGTCAGTTAAATATGACTGTTTAGTATAATATATTTCATGACAATTGTCGGTGAACTGGCTGAGCATTGAAATGTCCGATTTTTTTAGGGATGCAAAAAATTCATCATATTATTTTATGACTTAATTTAAAAAATTCCCCTTCATTCTAATGATTTTGTTTTCTAGTTTCATTCTATGAAGTGAGTTTTACAGAGTATGAATTCCAATCTGGTCCCGTGCCAGAAGCTTGGATATACTAAGCCTTGTAAAGCCTTACATGTTACGGAAATACAAAAGGACACCCCCACCCCCATCCCCGCACTGCGGCCAAAATGAAAAAAATAATGCAAGCATATTGTTGCGGTTCTATGTCATGTATTTTCAGCATTGAATTTTATTTTCTGTCAGCATTTACATGTAAATATAAAACCCGACCCCGAACTTATAAGGATTTTTTTTATTATCAATCAAAACAAATAAAATCATATATTTGTGCATATATAATTATTATTATCCATAATTTGATGGCAGGTTAAACAGTATATAATTCCACACTGATAACTGCAATGAGATTATAAATTCAGTGATTATTGAGTTTTTAGCATGATAATTGATCTGTTAAGAGACATTCGATGCTGATTGAGCTTTTGTGAAAGACAAAATTCTTCATGGCTTTAAGAATTAATTTACAGATAATGCTTAAAACATTTGAACTCCGTATGAAAAAACGACAACATCACGTAAGTACCAAAGAGTTACATGTATATTAAACTTGGAGATCTTGAAAATAAATAGCCATGCATATATAGTTTAACGAACAAAAAAAAATTCTTTCATTTTACAGTATTTTATTATTTTATTTGTTTTGAAAACTCAACTTTTTCAATAGTGTTTCACATTTCTCAATATTAGATAAATAGATTCAATATAAATATTTCTATGTACCCTCCATCCTCTCTCTTTTTCTCCTCAGATTTACTTGACCAGCTCTATTTAAGTTAGAACATTTAAAACATTTTTTTTTCATTTGGATGTTTTTGTTTGTTTTAATTTCTCTAAATTGAAGTGTCTTTGTGCAACAAGAAAATAAGACAAAGAACATTTTAAAAGTTTAATTAACTTATTTAATCATGATTATAAGGAAGACACTTTACATGTACATAATTTAAAAAAAAATGACATTCGTTGTTAAATTATATCATGTACAAAAAAAGTATAGATAAAAGATTTGAAAAAAAAATCATTTTTAAGTCTGTTCAATTTTGCATTTTCCTTTTTTTTTCTTTGTTTTTTTTTTCCTTTTCTAAATTTACAGGACCTTGTTCCCGAAGTACACGAGATTTTTTTTATTCAAAAATTCATAATTATGCTGATGATTAAAACTGTTTTCATTTGGTCATAAAAGATCTCTTTTATAATTCGGGAGCAAATTCATGTGAACATGCAGCTGAATGTTAAAAAGTACACAAGTAAAATGAATGGCCCTCTCTGGTACCCCTGTTACATCAATTGTTGACATCAGAGATATCTCTATTATCTTTATTTATAGAAAATACAAATATTCTTGACTATCGTTCTTACACATTTTTGCTAGATTTGTAAAAACGTGGAAGATGTATGTTTAGTTTCAACATTTGTACAAAGAATTTAACAACAGTTTAAGCAGTATGAACCGAGGAATCAATGTTTACATGTGATCGACGCGATGTATATTGAGAGTGGTGGAGCGGATCTCAAAAAAGGAAGACAATTTTTCTTTGGAATATTTTTACCATATCTAACATGTATTCTAAAAATTATGTAAATATGTAAATAAAGTTTATCTAGATTATAAAGGTTTATTATAAAGGTTCATTATTCTCGCTATCCAAAAAAAAAAAAACATGCACCTTGTCTACAGCGTCTATACATTAATTTACGCATGTAGGAAAACTATTGGTATTAGAGACGTACGTATAATAGATAACCAGTTCTTAATGTTTTTATTTATATCTATTAAAAGCAGTGGATTAGGAGATTCAGATATTGATTAAATTAATTTAACACTAAAAATAAATTCCACATGTTGGAAACATGTTATGATGCGTCAAACGTCAAAAAGCGTGGTTAAAAAAAATCTGCGTCAAAGTTCACCGTCACTTCTCTGTTTTAGCAAAAATGCCATAAGGACCCTTTTGTCATGGACGCAATCATATGATTTGTTATTTTGACTATATAAGAATATATTAATGAGTCTCAACAGAAATGAAAAATTGATTGATTGTATGTATGTAGTTTAGCGTCCCTCCCGAAAATTGTTCATGCATATGATGACGCCACGACTTTTCGGTTGAGAGCTACAAATTTTGTTCTATAATACATGTTATACACAGTCAAATAATGATGATTTTTTTTGTGCCAGCACGTACAGGACCTCCGTTTATACTATCTAATTCGAAAGACCAGTCTGCTTGTGATTTTGTTCAATACTTTTAGCAATTTAATACTTGTTGGCTTATATAGTATGGATTCTCGATTTTCAAATTACAAGGAAAAATTCACTTTCAAATCATCGATATTCACACATTACTCCCCCCCCCCCATTATTAACTAACAATAGGACTGATTCTCAGAGAAAGATTTGTCTATCTGTCACGTTAAGAAATAAAACTCTCTCTCTCTCTTTCTTCTTTTCGATTGCCACACATTTTTTTAGCCTAACCAGTGCCCCGGTAGCTGGTCCTCCAAGAAAAAGTCTGTATTTGTTGATTTCGTCACCAACAGAGAACTGATTGTATAATTCATAGAGCTTTGTCCCATTGGTCAGTGTCATGGAGACGTAGAGGGGGGAGTTCCTTCTTTTAGTAAGTTGATGTATTACGTCATTTCCTTAAATATTTTATCGTCGTGTAATATATAAAGAATTAATAAAGCAGAACATATTAATTTTATGTTGTCATAGAAATCAACATACGATTGTGAAGGTATGTAGACAGTTATGGAATGGGTACTATATAAATGGTGCCTGTTTTGGAGGGTAACAGTTGAAATTGGCACACGAAGGAAAACCATTGACGCGTCGGTTGACAATGGTTTTCCGAGGGGTGTCAATTTCAACTGTTACCCTTCAAAACATGCATCATTTATTTTATTATACTGAATGTCTTCTTGATTTACTATGTCAGCAATACAAATCGTCGATCGCCTTTTCGTTCACGTTTAGAAAGCTTTCAAACTCCCCGCTACTTCGAAAAAAAATTACTGACCTCTTTATCGTTTATTTGATACTTTTAGTCTACGAGTCCTTAATCATCTAAAGTTTCGTTATTTCTGCACTTGCAGAACATGTTTCGTCTGTAGTTTGTTGTTTTCAAGTAAGCTTCATCGGCAGCAAGCTTTTATTGACTTCAACTTTATTCCGGTTCTTTCAAATGCGCAACTGACGTTTTGAGAATTCTACGGTGAACCATGCGCGCACAATTTCCAAGCATGTAGATTTACCGTTGTGTTACCCGTTGTCACGTGTGTTGCTAAGGCCGAGGGTAATAGAACAGATTGTTAACTGCGTCTAAATCAATCAAATTTTAGTATTTAACATGAAAGTATAATAAAATGGAAAAAGCAAATTCATGGTTCCCCGAGGGAGGGAAATATTTCTGCATCTGGAACTCTAACCATCGGGGAGCCGTAAATTTGCAATGTCCTCTGTAGCCTTTCAATAAATGATATAATTTACCTATCCAGTAGGATCCATTCGGATTGCCAAACCCATTCTTGTAGTCGGACCACATTCTGTCGAAACTCACGGAACTGATGATTTATGCATTATGTCGGGTTTATAAAAGAAAGTAGTGAAGTGTTTTTTTTTTTTTTTTTATATATACATTTTACTGTGAACATTGTTTCAAATACGTTATTCATTAAAAAGTCCTTCAATTTTAGCTTATTCTTTCAATTAAATTGCAAGTAAATTTCAAACTGAGCTAAAATTAAAAAAAAATGGTTGCCCTCTCCCGACTTGGTCTGAATTTAAAAAAAAATAAATTCGATTTCAATGTTTATTTTCAAAATGATATTTTCCATAGTACATGTAGAAAATAATTGCTTATTTGGGGCCAAAATAACAGTTTTGAGTAGGGCCGGTATAGCTAGTTCGTCCGGAGTAGACAGCCAAAATATTCTTTAAACATTATCCAATGATTTTGTTTTATAAATTATTCTTCATATGAAAATCTACTTAAATCTTTCGAATCTCAACAATTATTTAAGTTTTGCATCTTTATTCATGATATAGTACACATGTTTTTCTACTTTGTGATGAAAAAATATTTACTGTCACAATGTTATTAGCTTCTTGTAAGTTAGGATAAAAAAAAAACTCTCGTCAGTTTGTTTTGAGTATGAATATTAAATATCAGTTTTAAAAAATAATTTATTAAGGAATCACTGTCTAGTTAGTATAGTATGCCAGGGTATCAACAAAAGTGAGAGACATAGGATAATTTGCATAACGGGCGAAGCCCGTTATGCATAAATTATCTCATATTTCCCACTATTGTTGATGTCCCGGGCATACTATACTAACTAGACAGTGATTCCTTATATTTCCATTTCATTGTAAAATAAAATTGTAGATTTAGACTTTAAAAATGCAGACATAGATTTCAATTACACGAGAATTCCCATCCCAGTTTTAATAGGCCTCGCCGTACACAACGGCAGCCGCACGAGATTAGCGTCAGACTCAGAGACAGATGTGCACGAGATTTGCATGCATACTAGGCCTCTATAGCTCCTGACCTATCGACCTGCCTAATTTACATTCCAGCAGAATTATCAGGAAATCAACTCCGCTTACTTTCAAAGGGTTATCATAGAGAAAAAATTTAGAAATGGAAATATTAAAAGATATATTATAGTACCTGAAATTGATGGGAGAGAGAGAGAGAGAGTGAGAGAGAGAGAGAGATTATAGAAAAAAGAGATCTTACTGTCCAACCTCCTCCTTCAGTCTCCATGTCACAGTACACGCGGGCTCTGGTCTCGTTACCAAAAGGGTTTATGTTATATACTCCAGACTGTCTGTGTCCAAGTAGATAGTGAACTCTACAATCCCTTGTTAGTTTTAAATCTGAAAGAGAGTATAAATATTAAGATCCAGATAGTCATTATTATATACAGAGCGAGAGAGAAAGGATGAAAGAAAGTGAAGGAGAAAAAGATCAATTACCTGTTTCCATGGTTTTCCCCTCCGACCTTGTAAGAGACTGTTGGATATGCGTCCGCTGTAAAGTGTTGTTCTGCTTTAAGGTATCGATCTCCCTTTTAATAGCTTCCACGGTCTGCTGTAAAGAGTTGTTTTGCTTTAAGGTATCGATCTCCCTTTTAGGAGCTTCCACGGTCTGCTGTAAAGTGTTGTTTTGCTTTATAGTATTGATCTCCCTTTTTAGAGATTCCAAGGTCTGCTGTAAAGAGTCTTTCGATCTTCTGCGATAAAGAGTTGTCTTGCCTAAGGGTTGCAACCTCTCTTTTTAACGTTGCTATCGTTTGCAGCATAGTGGTGACCGTTGTTTCAGTGACTTCCAAGTTTCTCTAAAAAGAGCTGACGTCATTCACTGCTGCCCTGACGTCATTGACCATGGATACCCGGATGAGGGTCTCCTGGTTGACGAGCTGACGGACGACGTCGATTTCCTTTACATCACGTAGAGTCGATCATAAGTACCACTTAACAAGGAATCTGACATGGCTTCGGAAATTGTTATCAGAATCGTTCATAGAATGGCAAACTTCATGGTTTTGACGTACAGATTAAATGCTAGTGCTAACGTAAGGTATCCCTTTGTCACTAGAAGACAACACACGGCGGTATATATAAGAACGGTTGGGGATTTCCCTAAACTAACCACGAGACATCACAATCAATTTTAAAGTAGATATTACTAACCTACAAGTAATGACGCATATATGAAGTCGTTTTTGATGTTTTCTTCTTACATCGGAGATATTACTTAACAGACCGGGTCAAAAGTGATTGAAACTAATTTGATTTTTTCCATGCGTATTTGAAATGACACTTAAAATGTAAAGTGAATGTTATCTATTGTTTATCTGGTTGTGTGATTTTTATATGAAAGAAAGACTTGTATGGCCTATGTTATTGTATAGGTATTAATTTTATTTTTATTATCCCTTTTGTAGAAAATTTTATTTGTTATTTTTCTGAAAAGAGCATTCTTCTATAAACCTGTAAAACCATATTTCATTTTGTCGTTTGAAATGTCTTTTTCTGAAACAACATTTGAAATATTCCCCCGCAGATATTGCAGACGGGCGTTTATCAAAGATTACACAATTATGGACTCTTTTGGTGCTAAATATGGTTTGTTATTCACCAGAAAAATATTCACATTGACAGAGGCGAAGCCTCATAAGAAAATACACTCACACGCACACCCTCCCTTATGGACTAACATAAGGAACTTTTGAAAATATTTGATATTTATATATATTATATTTGAAATTATAAACAAGACCTACTGTGAGCACTGAGCTCACTTGATGAAAAATTAAGAAATTGCGAAACTGATGAGAAAAAGACACCAAATTCATAATCCACTACTTCCATGTGTTATAATTTGAGGGGAAATGAGGCCTGGTAAAGCGTTCAGGAACATTTTGTATAAGAACCCTAAACAGTGATTCATGAATGTAAATTTTCTGCATAATCCTGAGATAAAATGCCTAAAAATGGGATATTGTCATATGCCTTTTTTATGATTTTATCCCTTATAACCAGTAGTTTTTAACAAACATATTATACTGAAAGGAAAAAGAAACGCATATTTTACTTTTAAATTAAATTGAAACTATTATTTCGAAAATGTTTTCCAGTATTGTTATCAAACATTTTAATTCATCTTTAATCTACAAGTTACCAAAATATTGTGTGACTTTGACTGATAATTCCTGAGTTATTGAAATTGATATGTCGATACCCCCAAAATTAAAATAAAAATTCTCATCATCTCCCTTGCACATTGGTAACAGCCTTGATTTTCCTGTGCATTGAGTTCACCAGAGCATTTATCTTTCTCATTTGATTATTATTCAAATCTTCCGACAATAGTCTTAATGGTTGATAGAAGCTGTATTATTCCAAAGCCAACAAATCCCCCCGCCAAATGAGTGCCACGAATTTTCATTTTAGGATAGAATTTACAGAATCCAGCTGGTTTGGTACACGTGAATGTTTGTGAGAAAGTCTCGACATGCACTGGCTACATTTTCCCAGTGTGAACATGCTAAAAACATTACGCACACGACGTGTACGTGCTCGCGTGAGAGTAAAATTGACGTAAAAGTTGCCAAGCTCGCAGACCAAATTAGAGCAGAGAATTTCTGTCAATTTTAGGGTGAAAATATTGGTATGATAGTTTGCTGTATAAATATCAGTTTCAGTGATAATACCTTGACAACAACCGAGGTGACATGATGAAAAGCCCTGTCTTGATGTGACGTTGTTACGCGTCAACGTCACCGCCATGGTTGGTTGGAAACCTTTTAATTTACTCTCTGACAACTGAAAAACCCTTTCTTGTTGAAAAGTTTAAAACAAACTGCACAGCAACATCTTGTTGCCTTTTCATTCACTTACGCAATTCAATTACTGGAACCATTGTAACTTCCGTCAGCCATACCATAATTGTACGAAATTTATACTGATTTCAAATGCGGAAAACGATGTCTATCACTCCAATGCATCAATTAGCACCACAAAATGTGATCATAAAATTGTCATCATCAACATGCACGTGTTTTTGGCTTTTTATCATTTCCCCTACGTGACGCCATACATTTCATGGTTGAGTAATTTTGAGCAGCAATTTTAGTGCACAATAATCAAAATACACATTTGACCAATTTCATAATTTTTGGCCTTATAGTCAAATATATTTCGCTATTATGCTATTATGCGTTTCTTTTTCCTTTCAGTATATTTTGTAATTAAAGCATCAGTTTTTGAAAATAAAACATAAAATAAAAAAAGGACAATCATAAAATATATACCATCATGAGACTCTACTTTTCTCGATAAAAGTAGTCATTCATTAAGTAGATGACTTAAAACACCCAAGACGGTTTGATACTTATAATTTAACACAAAAAAAAGATATTCGTTTGAACCTAATATTTTAAGGACCCGATTGCACGGCGTCACGTGATTACGTCATTTGGTGAATAAAAAACGAGTGTTTGCTGTTACTATTTCCGGAATAAGGAACGCCAAATGTTTGCGCTCATGACAAAAGGGGTTTATTTTTTTTTAAAGTAGAGAAAGTATAAGATATTAAAGATTGTTACGATGCACTGAAAGTGTTGGTAAGCGTTGATCATATTTTTTTTTTATCTACGTGCATATTTTACGATTTGACACGTCTGTCTATTGTATATCTCTGAACATTGAAATCTATTTCAATAAAAATGAATTTTATTTATATCTTGAGGTTTATATCTTCATTTAAAAATTAGAATTTTATTTAAGATTGTTGTTTATCATAGGATCTACATCTATATATAGATGATTTCCAATAAGAGATTCAGAAGGCGTGATTTACTGGATACATGTATAAATATTGATGTACGAAGGCGATTTTGATAAACGTGTTAAGGCGAATACCACTTATGCCTAGAAGACACATCTTTAAAAAAATATCGCAGAGAATTTTCTTTTCTCCCATAAGATCTTTAGCATTTTCAGCAGTGACGTCGACTGTGTAAACATTCAATCATCGTCGCACATATATTGTAAACGATTGTTGTTAAATGTTTTATGCGTCGTATTGAAACACAACACACTTCTTCTGAAAGAATACCAGGGAAGATATGTACATAAATAAATAAAAGAAACATGTGAACTCATCATGCTTATGGGAATACATTTGAAAAATGTTTTTTTTTAATCACATGGACATGAAAATAGATGTTTCACTCCAGCATATATCATAAAGCGACGGAAAGTTATTTCAATCAATGATTATTTTTGAATCAATACAGTAGATCTATAGTTTTGACGTCAATTGTGTCATTATGACGTCACAATGGAGATAGCGATCATCCATGTACAGGAGAAAATGAAGTGTAATTTCTTGAAAAGAATCGAAGGAAAACTATTTGTAAATGTGAATATTTAGAATTACTATAATCTGGCCAATAAGTTAATTTATTGATGAATACATTTAATTCATAAAAAATATATAATGCAGTTACAAGTACAATGTAGAATTACCTCTTTTCATTCACTGTGTTCAAATGTCTGACCCCCCCCCAATTCCAGGTCACTAAGAAGAAACATCACTGAGTTTTCGAAGCATGAATAATAAGGCCTTTGAGGACTGTGCACTGGTTTATAATATATTATTTATTGATACTGATATAGTAACAAAATGAATGTTTTGGAGATGAAAAACTGAGTTTGAAAAAAGAAGTTATTTTCGACACCACTGTTGGTGATAAGTAAATCATTGTGCATAAAATGAACATCAGCTGCCAAATTTTCAGAGAAAAAGTATTTATTTATCTATACATATGGCCTTTTATTGTCTTTAAACAGATTATGCATATTTAAGGTCCAACAACCATCATACATGTACATGTATGAAAATCTGTGTAATCTTTTAATATTCTAGGAAAGGGGGGGGGGGTACTGAAATGCGTGTAGCTTCAAAATTAATCTGATTACCTTAGTTTATATTTTACCATAAGTCGCTTATAATGACTAGTACAGCATAGATTAGTTTTGGGAAAATTCATTGGGTAATTTTTTGTCTACATGTTAAAAACTGCTATTGAGGAAAAAAATATTACTGCAAATTTACAATTAATTCTTCCCAAAAAAACAATGGCATTATTACATTTATCAATAGTTTCCGAAACAATTTTTATTTTCAATAAATATAAAGCATATTATTAAATATCTGCAGGAAAATATTTAATTTACTTCAATTTTGATGCGTGTATGGCATTATAAAACATTCACCTCATAAATATCAAAAGATTAAAAAAGTGTTGGTTACCATGGCAATTATAACTTCCTTAGAAGCCTGATGACCATGCTTGATACTTTGATATAATGGTATCATTGACATTAGGAACGTTATATGTAAAAATGAGAAAAATTCATTGGGCAGAATTTTTTCACGGACCCGTGCAATCCTTTCCTTAACACACTTTATTATTACAAGTGTTTTTTTTTTCTCCCCTTACTAATGATAAAGAAAAAATGAAACACTTCAAAACATCTTCCATCATTAGGAGTAAAGCTCTGTCATAATGAGAGTCTACTATATGGTAAAACCATGGAATATCAAGGACAAAACATTATCATTTATATAAAATACGTAGTGAGATACAATTATTATAAATGCATCTAATTAGATTGTCTATTAAAGTTTATTACCCAAACATCCCAAGTTTTCTGTGAATTGAAAGATGGATTTTAAGAAATTGTAATTCATGAATCAATTTTACTTAAAATTTGCAACTTTAATTCTGATCACAAGTATATGAAAATAAAATTTTCTATTTCCACTCTCAAATGGAAATGAAATCTTTTTAACAGATAACAAATATTATCTCTTTAATTGAACATTTTATTCAGTTTTACTGTCGTAAGTTTTGGATGATTTTAGTTTTTTATTTAAAACCTGAAATTCCACATTATCATTTACATTTTTTTTAACTCTATCATAAATCAAGGAATCAGAAATCAAACTTTGAGATATCATACATCTGTGGAAATCATCAGAAACAACCCATTGCCATAGTTTATAACTCTGAGTTCAATGAAATATTGCCATTGAATCTTACATTAATGAGTTTGTTACATATTCCATCTCACTACATTCCGCCTTTTTTATTTGGATGAACAAAATAAGAACCATTCCTGTTCCCATTTAAAACCACCTTATTTATTGTCTCTTGTTAGACATGTTTACTATCATACAAACAGAAAAGAACGGCGGTAAGGATGGCGATTAAATATATCTCAATGTATTTATATTAAATTCATCTAATATCTACGACAACGGTTTGTTTATTTTTCTTTTTTTGCTGAAATTTTTGAATGAATATAATACTGATGAAACAGGCATTCTGAGAGTATTGGATAAACAATACCTGTCCCCTACCGGGTTCACCTTTTATTTTCAGGAAGTCGTTTAATAATATGCAAAAGATATGTCCAAGGTAAAACTGCTTGATTCTGAGGTTGGGAATGTTTTTAACCTAATAAGATAATCCACATAAAGACGGAAATTCAACTTATTCAAGATCTTTTTTCTCGCTTAGTATTTTCCATTTAGCGCAGAACGAATGCGATGTTATTAAACAATGATAAAAAAAATCAAAATGCCATAAATCAGTCCAAAATCAATGAAGTCGTTTAATAATATGCAAAAGTTATGTCCAAGGTAAAACTGCTTGATTCTGAGGTTGGGAATGTTTTTAACCTAATAAGATAATCCACATTAAGAGGAAATTCAACTTATTCAACATTTTTTTTTCTCGCTTAATATTTTCCATTTAGCGCAGAATGAATGCGATGTTATTAAACAATGATAAAAAAATCAAAATGCCATAAATCTGTCTAAAATCAATGAAGCAAAACAAAATTCAAACTTGATCTGTAACTAACCAAGATACACTGACATATCAAAATTTAGCTCAATAGGGTTAGGGTTACGGTAAACTCTGCAAGCGTTTGGAGAAAAAGTGCAGAAAACCAAGTAGAACAGACTGACAGACAGACGGAGACACACAGACAGATGGACAGACGTACGGAGAGACACAGAGGAAACCTATAGTCCCCTCCAGCTTCACCAGCAGGGGACTAATAATACTGCCAAGTTCGTTACCTAATAAGCCTCTCTCACTTGCTCCAGTGGACGTAATTTGGAATACTTTGATATTTATTACACTGAAAAGTTTGTTACATAATCGTACCATTTTCCACTTTTCCATCTTGAATGCTTACTATGCGGCAACTGTACAAACAGATAAGGACCTGATTGGCAATTAAAAAGATTTAAATTAATTAAAATTAATTTTGTCTTAAACTTATTCCATGCTACAAAACTTATTTCTGCATGAAATAAACATCCAAAGATCTACCATTGATAAAACACGCAATAATTTCCGTTGAAAAATGGAAGAAAAAAAATTGTACGAGTCATCCCTCTCCTCCTTAATAATGTAACTCTGCACACGTGTTTACTATAACGTGCAAATCAGCAATAAAATTGTTTATCTTTCAACATGGTGTTTCTTTTTAAATTTGATATGCATCATCTCTAATCGTGTACTTTTCACTATAAAGAGTCTTCAGTAATGAATGGCTTTTAGAGTCGACATGAAAATAAATTTGATGAAATATTTTCATACTCATGGTTCATATATAAAATCAAGTTAAGAAGATGCGGTATGCATTATTCAGTGTGTAAATAATAAGCCAAAAATGAGTATGAAAAACGCCAACCAGCATTCGAGTCAATGACGGATTGTATTTGCTGACAAGTCCATTGAATTGACAATGATAATAAATTAAGAACTTTCGTGAAGATGAATTTTAGCGAAAATTTTGATATTCGTGTTTTGTTACATCAATTAACTTCTCTTTATATATCTTCTTACATCAACCTGTCTTTCAATAGATTGCCTCGTTTGAATAATGAAACATGAAAATAAAAAACGTTTTTCAAGATCAAAAGGCCATATAAAATACAAATAGGAGAGGAACAAATTAAAATTTCCACGACATGAATGTTTTTTTTTCTTTTTTAACTTTTTGCTGGCATCTTGGTATGAGAAAAACATCTATTTTCCGTATAACATATAGCTATACGTGAAGTCACCTGATCCCACCTCTGATGTTCGGGGGTCTGTGTTAGATCTGCTCCTATTTTGTATTGTTTTGTGGACTTTGATATTGAATACTGTTCGTTATCTCCAAATCCTTCCTACTTCCTACTTAGGTCGGATACCTAATGACCCTTTTTCTTGCTCTGGTGAACATGATTTGAACAAACATAACTTAAAAATCTTCAAAGATGTCATGTTTGCATAATACAATTATGATTATTAACTATACAAACAAAATTAAAATATCAGATCTTGATACTGTAGCTGTGCCGTCTGTGAAAATATTTTTTATCGAAGACCTACAGATCTGCAGCTAGAAAAGTAATAAAAAGTCATAAGTTACTTTGTAACAGATATGGGCGCTAAATCAGATCATGTCAATTATATCAAGAAGGTTATTTAAAGTGTGACTTCTCTGCGAATATTCGTTTTAATATCTTAAAGCAAAAAAATCTTGTAAAAAGAACCCATGCAGAAATGAATTTCAAATCTACCTTCATTTTATAAATAATGCATTCTACGTACTGACTAATTGAGATTTCAACTATTGGTCGACTGCAAAGAAAATAGAGGAGTATTCAACTAGCGGTCAACTGCAAAAAATATATAGGAGCATTGAGCAGTGCTCCACTGTATGCAAATGAGTTGAATTCTCCCTCATTTGCATGGCAAAAATTCAACTAGTGGTTAATTGAAATTGAGGGTCAGTTAATACTTCGATTGAATTTTAATAGTGTTTTTTTTGGTATAGGACATGTTGTGAACTAAAACTGACTCTCCCTATTAACTCTGTTTCGGTATACATAAATATGTTTTTGTTATGGAAAAGTTATGGAATATCAACAACATACATTTCATTTCCACATAAAAACAGAAATAAATCACACAATGTCCGAAAATAGGGATGTCATCATTTACGCACTGAGTTGTTCACGAAATTTCTGGTGATTTTCCCGAACATGACAAGGAGCAGTGATAATGAGAGTGGTATGGAGGCGATGCTTACTCCTCCATGACATCAGATCCCATCTCCATGTTTAAGAGGTCAGTATTTGCTGAGCTCCCATCTTGTATTGTTAAATTCACTTTTGAGCTCTAACACTGTATCATAAATTATACTGGAACATGTATCGCAATCTTACGATGCATGATTTATTCATGGGATTAAATCTTTATTTAGACATTCTCAAGGATGTTCTATTTTAAAGTACAAGTACTGAAGTAAATGTGTTGCATACTTACTATGGTAAACAAATATGATGTACAGAGAAAAGATAAATGAAATCGTCTGCAAAAATTACAAACTTTCTTTTTAAATCATTGATATAAAACAAAAAACGATTCAAGGAAAAATATACATATATACTTCTCATTGTTTCTTACGAATTGTATAAATATTTAATTACATAGAGTAAATTAATATTTTATACCAACGTATCAAGAGACCACACAATAGCATCATATAATCTGTATATTACAAATCGTGATACACAAGTAGCAAAACGAAAAGCGTACCTTGAAAACTTCCTACTCTTGATATGATAGGAAACAAAACAAAAAAATATCATTCTCCAACAATTTTTACACGGAAAATAAATAAAATATATAAATGTGCTATTTTTGGTCTTCATCTGTTCTAAAATCATTGTGAAAACATTAATTTATTAGATAGGAAAGTTTCGGTTTTCTACTTCCTGTATATTCCTTTGTTTATTAAGGAATCACTGCCTGGGTAGGAGGCTATGCCAGGGAATCAACAATAGTGGGAAAGATGGGATAATTTGCATAACAGGCGAAGTGCAGTGTATGTACGAATTAGTAGGGGATGGATTTTAATTTTTGGAGAAAGCGGGATAACTCTGTTAATATATTTGGACTCCTCTGACCGGAAGTTGTGAATTCCTAATTTTATCATCACTTTTAAAACATTTTAACTGTTCAAAAATATACTATGTCTAAAAAACACTTTATTTCTAGCTTGGTATGCATTGACAATTATAATCCTGAAGACATTCGTTTTTTATAAATTTTATTTAAAACATAAATACGGATTTCTGGTAAAAGGGGCCACAGATACATTCGTTCCTCAATAGTGCAGACGACAGCACCGCCTATTGGGAAATTCTGACCAATCAAATGCCGTTTTACTTGTTAGCGCGAACTATAAATAAATCTAAACGTCTAAAACGAAAGTTGGAAGGGCCTGATTACTAATGGATCTGATTTTTAGTAAAAAACAATTACTACACATTATCCTTGGAAATTTTTTTTCATTTTGATTAAAGTATAATCAACAACGAGATTTTGCGCTTTAAACAACACGACGCCATTTTACAGGACGCCATATTGGCGACAAGAATCTCAGTTCCATAGGTAATGAAAATGACAAATTTTTTCAATAGATTTCTTTTATTTTTCATATACATACGTGTTACCTATAAGGGGAGCTTCGCCTCCGACCCCGGGGCAGGAGAGGGCTTGCCCTCATAAAAACAAAATAAGTTACATTGAATAGTTAAATTCTAAAAGTGATTATCCATTAAATGTGAATGTAAATTGTTGTGAACGTTCTTAAAGCACGTGCCTCCGGGACAGAAACGAGCTTGTGGGGCCTCACTTTTGCACGTGATGTATTTATGTTTATCGTAAGGATGTGAACACTCCTGTTAACGGGTACTTTTCACATATCGTGGGTGGTATGAGGTAAACATTAGTTTCGTCATATTTATCTCCACTTAAACAATAATTTTGGCCTGGTTCCACTCCATTGTAAATAGATATGTGGCATTAATCGTTTGAGTTCGATAACAGTTTTTGTCTTCATTTGTAATTTTGGCACATAAAATGGTATGGTCGGAATTCCGTTTCATTTGACAATTTAATTTCAAACTCTAAGTTTCCGTCTGGATAACCAGGTCTACCAGTACAGTTAAAATAATATTTTTTTCTCCGAAAAGTTCCTCAATTTTTGCAAGATGGGTTTACCTTGAGGTGCAAGTGTAACTATGGTTTCCATACCCCGGGGGTTGTGTGTTGTCTATCTACAGGTATAGTGTCCCTCGTCCTGGCACTGGAAGGTGGTGAACCTCACGTTGATCTCCCACCCCACCGATGTTGGGTTTGGCCCTCACCTTTCTCCATTAAATCTGACGAACCCTGCCATTGGGATTGACACGAATAACAGGCACGTTGTTTCGAACAACATAAAAAATTCCCCCATTCTTCAACATTTCTGAGATCACACATAATTTCCACATTCTTGGTTCCAATTTCTTTACGAGTAGATGTTGCAAACATGGCGCTTTCACAGTTACGTCCAAAATGGGATCTTTACATGTAATTTTAAAACCAATGATATTTGGCATGACCCACCATTTTGACATGGTTTAGTCAGACACTCATTGACCTGTCTTGCAATGTTTGTCGGTCCATCCTGGTTTACAATTACACACGTAAGATCCCGGCTATTGAGCAAACCCCATGGCTGCGGGAACTCTATACATTCGTCAACATCTTCTCCACAGGTCTGACCCGTCCACCCCTCCGTGCATTGACACATGAAAATCCCCCATTGTTCTGACACACACCACCGTTCTCACATGGATTGTTCATTACACTCGTGTACATCTTTTTTACGGTTGCTTTCAAATCTTCGTGGGTGTTGGTTTCATTTTTCTTTAGGATGTTAACAATCTCATCAAATTCCTCTTGAATTTTCTTTTGACTAAAATAATCCAGAATTTTTTTGTTTTAAGGAGTCAATATGTTCGCGTTCTCCTTTCTTATGGAGTCAATCTTTTTGTTCAATGTCTGTATCGTCTGATCATTACAGACGCAATCATTCTTTTATTAGATAAATTGGCTGTAAGCTATCAACACAAACGAAGAAGACGAAAACGAAAGAAATTGCCCAAACTGCTACCATGGTTTTCTATACGCTGTCTGAAAAAAACTTCCCAAAAAATCCGTAGTTTATATATCATTACAGCGGGAAGTAAAAAAATCCCGAAATTTCACTTAGCAATACTTAAATATTCAGCAGCGAATTTTATTCTACAATCAAGAAATAATACAAAATTCAGAATACATAGGTCATAGGTCAAATTAAAGGGAAAGCTGTTTGTGAATAGCATTATAAAACATTAGTTTGTATATACCAGTTTAAAAACTAAAAAAATGTTTTTTTTTAAAAAAGATATTTTTAATTGATAGATATGAAAAAATGCAATACTTAACATGACTTTGTATATATATCTATATTCATTTCTTTAATCTGTTAAACGTACAATTAATACACTTTTAGAATTTTTAATGCTTATTTAATATTAGTATTAATTACTAATAAATGTTTATAACTAATACTTTATCCTTCAATAGAAATTAAAGTATGATGTTCACTAATTAATTACCTTGTTAATTGATATTGATTCAAAAGGTACAATGCTGCTTTTGTATCAAACAATTAAAACATACAGCAATTGTATAAGGTATACAAAAATAAAGACCATATCTCATTTTAAAGGTCCATACAGAAAAGGAGCGGGGCAAACAGGGATTTACATATGTACATACTGTTCAACTTCCCCAAAACTTTTTTAAGAACATTTTTTTTATCTTTGCGTTTTAAATAATTTCCATGGG
>NW_026922220.1:0-19562 GCF_032062105.1 Saccostrea cuccullata | reverse complement strand
TAATAGGTATGATACGAAGCATTATTTTCATATACACCTCATATTTTAAATTTAATGTTGTGATAATAAATCGTTACTCTTTCTGTTCTCTGTGTTGAATTTTCTTCATATCATGGTCTGACATAAAAATCATTTCTGAAAAAATAAGCAGCGCTTCATACTTCAAACTATTGTCCATGTGGCTGTAATGTTATTGTTGTTTATGAAAATCAATATTACAAATTTTAATTTCTCTAAAGTGAAATTTATAGCAGAGGGTCGGGACCCCTTAACAATCAAAAGTTTTGTACCATTTTCTGTTTTTTGATATTTTAAAATTAACTTCAAACTTCTAATTATAACTTTCAAAACGTTTTAGATTTTTTTTAAAGTTAAGAAATTTGATTTAAACACTAAAATTAAAAAAAAAACACTTTGTACATCGTGGTTTTTTAGAATTTTAATTCAATTATCAAAAAATATTAATCTCAAATTTGGATTGAATTTTGAAGCCATGTCTAAAACCCTTTTGATCAAAGAAAAGAACTTTTAGATAATTAGAATATTGAACTGATTCTCAAAATTCAAGTTGGGTTTGGAACTTTGATATTTTGAATATTTGAAGTAAAATTCTAAAAACTCAAAGTGTTTAGGTTTTTGAAATTTGAAAGTTTGAATCAAAAATCCAAATCTTAAAAACTCTTTAAAGTTTTTAAAGTTGAAATTTAGAAGTTTGAAGTGAATTCTGAAATAGAAAAAGAAGTAAAATGGTTCTGAACTTTAGATGGTTAAGCGTAACTTTCAGAATAAACAATAGCTTAAATACTCAGAAGTTTGAAAAACCAAACTCGTTTTTGGAAATTTGAAGTTTGAATATTTATAATAAAAATCTAAAACGTAAACTTTAAAAATCTTAAACGTGTTTAGAAATTTGAAAAATGAGATTTTTGATCTAAAATATTAAATTTCAATAAATCAGTGTAAATTTGAATTTTGAAATTTACAAATTTGAACTTCTGTATTTAAATTCTAGAACTATAATTCATTTAAGAATTTGGATTGTTAAGTGTTACACGGACCATTAATACGTTTATCACACATAAAAGACAAAACGACACTAAATACTTACATAAGAGATAGAGATGGGTAAAAGAGAACGGCTTACAAAATAATAACACAAACATTAACTTACTCCAAATATAAACGAAAATGTGCAACAAAGTATAGGAAGTTATAATATATACATTGTAACAATATAATGATTTTTTTAAAAATAATCAATACATCAAATATTGTAACAATATAATGATCTTTAAAAAATAATCAATACATCAGAAAATTGCATTCATTTGCATATTCATATTACATTTTTCTAAAAGGAAATTACATAGAAACAATTCCTAGTATCAATACATCATATACATATTCCTCTTCTAATGAATGAAATTCATTATGGTATTATGAATGTGGCTCTTCTTAGTCTGCACTGCAAAATGCAAATAATTTTGTCTTTAAAATGATACTACACGTTATTTTGATTTTTGGGGATATATCCCATTCTACAATTCTAAAGACTTAAAATTCCAAACCGTATCGATATATTCGATGTCTGCATGTTGCTTAAAGTCTCTTGCAGAAAAAGACTGAAGATCCGATTACCCCCATGGCTCAAATACCATTACTAAGACCCTATATCGGCATTCAGTGACGTCTCTTTACAAGGGACTCCTACATACAAACATCTAGTTTATCAATATAAAGTTTAAATTCTGAAGAATTTTACAGAGTTATAGTACATGGTTCTTTACTCATTAAATTGTCACTGTTAAAACAGCTGAGTGTTTGTTTGCTTGTTTAATGCTGTTTAATTCGTGAAAATCAAAGGGAATTAACATTTATCTGTTTCAGTGCAACCCATTTCCATCACCACCCAACATTTAAAATCAATGTTAGAACATTTAGTGTAGAAAAGCTTTTTTCAAGATTCCTTATTTTTTGTGTGTGTGTGAATATACAATTGTTCTTAGGCTAATGGACTAGCTTGAAGGAAGTCGTCGTTGGGGTTGCAAGTTGCAAGATTCCATTTACAGGAACTTTGCATAAGAAAGTTAGAAAATGGAAGATTATTCTATAGTACTATTTCTCTTTAACCCCGGACTAATGATATACTAGTAGGCTGAGATTTACTATAAATAAATTATATTTGCCTTCATTTCCCTCTATTCTACTAGTTGACACGTATATCTTTGAGTTGATTCTTAGTCTGATAAAGGTTTGGCCGATTTTACATTTTACTAAATCATGCTATCTTATCGTGTATCCGGTATTTTCCCGCCAAAGTGTCAATAATTCAAATTTTATCTTGTAATGGAAACCCACGCATTTTGAATCCATTGAAAGCATCCAAATTGTCGAAGGTTATGTAATAAGTTTGATAAAAGTTTGCCTTTTATTATCAGTTTATGTAATCAATAATGCATTCTTTATTCATTTTCTGTTGGCATGAAATCTTGACTTTTATTTACATAAATTACAATACAAACTTTTTCAAAATAAAAAGAAACATATGGTAAAAAGAAGTTTGTGAACCCGTTTTGGTATATTTTTTACAAAACAGAGGAAAAGCAGATCAAAGCAGAAAACATTGAGTTTTTGATATTAGATGGAAATATAACTTGTATATCCAAAAAATTTTGATCTTTATTGATATTTTCACCCTCTTTTGGACAAAAAATACCAGCAGCACCTGAAAAATAACATGACACAAAAGTTTGCAATAACACTTGATTTTATCTCTCAGTTATCTTATTTATCAGACAAACTTGATGATGAACAAATACAAGAAATTACTTTGCACAATTCAAGAAGTAACCTTTGAAGATACAAGTGTCTCTGCTTTGTCATCTAAAAACCAAAAGGACAGGTGAATGTACCAAGAAACCCCTAGACTTATCTAGGGTACTTTACAAGGTACTTGATACACAAGATTACAACAGTATAACACTCATCATGTTTATAAGACAGAGACAAAAACAAAAGAGAACTCAAGAAACAGAAGGAAGGTTATCTAGTTCTTGAACAGTTCTTGCAGATGCATCCTTTCTGTGGTTTCTGGGTTTGGCCAAATTCATCTTTAAGATGTTAATGGTATCTCAGAATAACCAGGTGCATATCAAGAAGGACGAAGAAACCATGATTTGGACAAGAGAACGTTTTCTCTCCATCTGCTTTAAGATGGCGTGTTATGCAAGATGTATAGAGCAGATTCTGTTTTTCTTTTCGTTGGGGTTCAAAACTTGGAGTGATGTTGATATGCAGAAGAACCAGCTGCAACTAAGGCTAAAAATATACAAAAAGTAGTTCTTATTTTATTAAGTTAGCTTTTGCTTTTCCATCTGTCCTTCTGCAAAGATAAAGAATAAAATAAAAACCGGAATTTTGTGTTTTCTGCCGAAGACGTTATGTGGCATCTTCCAAATGGACATGTTGCAGCATCAGCTCTTATATTGTTGACACGCGTGTAATTCATATAAAAGTCCATGTGTGTTCACTTATTAATTACAGGATAAAACTTCATTGCCAACGTCTTGCTGAAGGAAACCACTGCATATTGTTGTTCTTTCCTTACTGCTGTTTCAGCTCTCGCTTCTTTGCAGTTTGCAGTGGTGGTAAAGATTCATTATTACAACAATGTGCAGAATTTCACTTTCCATTAACAAAAAAGGTCTCTCTGCAAAAACTAAGGCAATGTCTTGCGCACGCGTTTTGCTGTTTCACCTGCCTTTCGAGAAATGAATGTTCAATACAGAACTGGAACAAAATTTTCAAAATGTGCACAGTCAAAGAACATTCAATTAACCAGATAGAAACGTTCGTTATATGATAGTGTTTGGTTTTATACTTCATTTCCATTGTCCTATTGCTCGTATTGACAAGTTCAGTTTTCGAATATCTTTAGCAGATGTTTTATTGCCTCGTAATAAAAGAATATAATCCTTTGCATGCTACCAACAGGAGCGAGTGTTTGCCAGTCCCTCCATTTTGTAGACTAGATAATGAACTTTCAATGTGCAGAATTTGACAGTCTTTAACTATGACAATAAAAAAATACATGAAGATTTTGTGTTTTGGTTCAGAACTTAGTAAATTTATATATCGTAAACATTATATATACAAAATGATGTGTGGGATTTGTATATCACTCAAAAACAACCCATATCTTATATTTCTTCACGAAACCAAAATAATACAGACATGACTCTTTTAATGGAACATATAAACACAGATACCTTGCGAAGAAAGTTTAAAATATACCTTAAGAATGTTTTATGAAATATCACATGCGTCCAACAGAAGTTTTCAAACTTTGTTAATCTTTGAATTTCCCTCCCTATGTCATAACACATATACGTGCGCATGCGTTGGTATTGATCACGAGTTCAGCGTTGTCTTTTATCGATCTTATGCACACTACAGAGGAGTGGATGTCGTCTGTTTGGAGGTTGCCTTTCTTCCAACAATGCTGTTGTCCTCAACACACACGGCCTCCCAGGAGAAAATTGAATGATGGGTAAAAATAAAGTAGACAACAAATTGCAATGATTTTTGTTTAAATCAAGAAAAGCAAATAAGTAAGATGGGGTAAATTTATAAAACGAGCTGGATTTTAAGAGGAAAAAATAACTGAAAAATATAGGAGTTTTAGCTTATCTATGTTGTCTTTTGTAATTTGTATTACTTACAAAATCATTTTCAATTCTAATATATTAATTTTAAATTTTGATTATTGGTCAACTTATCAAATATAAAAATATCTCATATCTAACTTTAAATCTGAATTGCCTTTGTACGTCGATATAATATTTCAAAAACACAGTTTTTGCAATTATATTGATTTAATTTCGTATTCAAAATACGCGTTTGAACGTTTATTGAGTACTTTATATACATTTTACTTCATAAATATCACTTCATATTTTACTTGTTCTGTTTATTATTATTATTTGTTTATTTATTGTTAATTATAATACTACAAAATATAGGAAGAGCTATATCACATGTTTTTACTGCCTTACATGATATATGATATCTCTGTATGATATATAAACAGATTCTGCCAATCTATTTCTTTAAACCTTTTTGGAACCTTGTGTACACAATGATTTACATTTTATATCGCAGTTGTTTTACAATTATTTCACGATTTATATTCGTCTACAAGCATCATTCTTAAAAAAAGTTTCTTAAAATAATCTACCGATATTTGACTATAACCTTGAAAGATAAAATTAAAGATCTGTGCTTTACACTAGTTAATTTATTTTGATTGTGTAAAATCAAAGTGGGTGCTTTAATAAATACGATTTCATTAAAAACATAAATAAGAATAGGGCTTTCAAATTTTATGAGCCACCAAATTGGATCCTTTTTTCAGGGTTGGATTATTTATTAGTAATTTATTGATAAAACGTTGGCTTGCTTTGGAAATGTAACGTTGTTTTCCTTTGTATGTGTCAAAAATCCGACATGGTCATCTCTATAGATACTAATAGCTAACTATCAAAACATTTTTGTCTCCATGATGCTTATACATGTATGTCTGTGTGTTACTTGTAATCAATTTTCCAACACATTTGTTCGTGATGAAATATCAGTGGTTCTTTTCTTTAAAAAATTTTTCAATATAATTTTTTTTCTTATAGACCGAGCATAAATTTTCAAGGATGCTCGAAACAACCTTCAATGAATTATCATACAGACAAATAATTGTCCAATAATAAAAGTCCAGTGCGCTTGATAATAACATGTGAGGTTTTTGGATAATTAAAATATATTTTCTACAAAAGCAAGTTTCAGAACTAAATAAGGGGAAAATGACTTGATTTTGAAGGCTTTGTAGATATAATTGTAATTAGCTTCCATACGATGTATTTTTTCTCTAGGGGTTATAGGATTATAAGAAAGATCAATGCTTGAAAAGTGACAAATGTAATCTATTTACAACTTGACAAAATGGCATTTAATTTACATAAGAATTACACAAAAAACGACATCCTTCAATGACAATTTAAATTTTTGAAACAGTCCATATCATGAAACAGACGAGCGGATATTGAGGGATAATTTGAACAGAAATTGATGACAAAACCTTGTTAAAGCATGCGTTTGTGGCGGATATATTTCTTACTTTGGTGGCCACTTCTGCCAGAAAGTGTGAGTGTATCACAAATAAAACCAATAACAATTAATTTTATATTGCCCCTACACTACATGTTCTCCATACAAATGGAGTCGAATCGAACACCAGGATTTCGCATTCATATATTCATATTGGTTCAATTTATCTTCACTTTCAATAAATAGTGTGACGATATAATGCCAGGATAAAAGAATTGAATTGAAATTTAAATCAGGGCAGTTTATCAGGAAAGAAAATTTATTCAAAAAAGCAACTCTGTGTCGAATTTCTCCGATTACTAAATCCACGGTTCACTGGCGCCCATTAAAATGGCTGCCGATTGAGGTCAAAAAGTCGATTTAAAATTACAAACCATGCAATGTAATGGAGTTATAAAGTTTGCATGTCATCTGATAGAATGAGATGTCTTATAGAAATGCGATCCTGGATGAATTGTGACAGGAAGTCGGGACGTGTGTTATCAAGGGTAAAATATTAGAATTACGTTATATGGTTTGCTTCATTCGTTTGGCTGATTATACATTAACGCTCGTTTTTCTATTACAAAAAAAAAATAATAAACCCAAGTTAATCTCATAAACCCGAGAAAATTAAATTAAGGGTGGGGGTTAAATGCAACATGTTGCCTCTTTGTCATGTTTAAAAAACCATTACTTTTTATACAATGATGTATAGCTGCAAAGTCAGGAATAAGAGACATATCTATTATTTGATAGAATTTCACCAACCACAGTCGGAGTCAACTGTAACAATTTATAACATATTTTACGCTTTAATTTGATTCAAAAAATATTTTGTTAAGTTGTAAACATCTGTATTATATGTTGTTTTAAGTAGATTTTGTTACCAAATTGTTCGTGTGTATAGAGCAGAAAAAACCCAAAGATTTCTTTGGTTACATGCATCTTTGAAAAATTGTTCTATGTATACCCTCCAGTTCGATTTAATATCTTTGTAAACTTGTTTAAACGTCCAGCTTGAAACGATTACATGTGTATATTTACGAAAAAACCTTTTGGAATTTTGTCATTCCGTCAAAAACGAATTTTTTTTGGTTATGAGTATCCTCAAAGTTTGTCATTACTTTAAAAATAATTTCAAATCTAAAACTTTTAAATTTAATATTCCCCCTATTTACTTGTCGAAATATTTTACCCTGAGACACGACAATCAAACATTTTTGTAAATACGACTTCGCTTTCTGGCGACTCTGTGCTTTATGAATTTGTTTTGGCACTTCATAACCTCTTTCTCTGTTCTTTAAATTTCAGGGAGGGTGTAACTTCGCAAGTTAATTATCATCAGTTTACACTCCCTATTAAATGCTTGCCATGAGTGACTGGGGCCGAAATATAGTCCCTGGAGCCTTTTATTCTGTAATAAAACACACTCAACTATTATTTCAATTCTTAACCCCTTGTCAATTGAATAATTTGTATCTCCTTCAAAAGTCACACGCAATCGAAGCTTTGTCGGATTACCCAATCGATGAACCCAACACGTGTCAAAAATTACCAGCAGGCATGTTCATGAAACTTTCCTAAGATTTGTCCTAAGACCATTCCTAAGATATGACTTAGGAAGAAATTTAGGAACATCCTAAGACCAACTTAGGACATATCATAAGATGTATCTCGACATTGACTTAGGAAGTTCGTAAGTTAGGACATCCTAACTTACAATGAACACTTGTTTCTGAAACATAAATTTATCGATAGATAATTTTAAGACATTTTACGGGAAAGAAATTACATAACATAAAAAAGAAAATCCGATTACATGTCCATGTGACCTCAGTATATTTTAATGTTAGCATTTTTTGATTTTACAAAGCATTTTATACCGCTTGTAAATCGCATTGAAACATTTAACAATTGTAGCTAAGATATATAGTTTTAAAAATCATAAACTCTCAGTGATCTTCCTTGATGATGATTATGATATAAAGTTTTATGAAAGTTTACTTTATTTTTTGATAAATAAGCTGATTCAAAATAAAATGAATTTTGTAGGACACGAAAAAAAGTATTAAATCAGGGAAATCACTAATTTGAAGCCAAAATTGTATTCTTGAATATTAAAAGTTTCAATGGTTTGAATATTTGATTGGCAAGTTTTTAAAAATTTTTACGTTCTCCCAACCGATTTATAAAAAATTAGAGCATGTCAATTGTTTCATTGTCTCATAATAGCACGTAGTAGGCTAGCAGATCGAGAAGAGGGGGTGGTGGGCTGGCCCCTCCTTATTTTCCGAAGACAGGATTATTGCTATTAATCTATGATGGAAGTTTTGAGAAATGACGAATATGTACGAGTATATCGAAAGAGGGGGTGTTTGTTTCTATATTCATACAATGTATTAATATGAAAATTTAAAAATAAGAATGGGTGGGGTGGCGGTCATAATACAACGTATGAGATGAATGTCTGTGACAGTGACATAACAACGACCATGAAATGGGGGGGGGGGATTAAAAAAAAAATCAACTTACCTGAGAAAACATGACAATCAAAAAAAAAGGGAAAGAATATTGTCCAAACTCGAAAATCCTATTTTGGAGAGAGAGAGAGAGAGGGCGGGGTCTAGGTTTCAACTTCTTACATAAGCCTTTTTTTCATTCAAACATTACCCTCATTATAATAACCTTGTTTGTCTTCATTTACTTTGTATTTGATACGGAATGAGCAGATCGACTGATAATAAAAGCCCCCCCCCTTACACTTCATCGCCCGAGGAACGTTGTATTATATTTCTCCAACCAATACCGAAAATATTCATTATAATAATATCCAAAATTTGTATTAGGTATCCGAAACAGCACATTCGAAATTTATAGCAGATATGAAAAGAGGCCTATGGGTAACCTTTCTTGTTTAATTATTTCTGTAGATCATCAGCTCATAAACGGACTGCTGAGAAAGAAGAAATTGTAGCTTATACTTGCAATGTCCAAAATCATAAGCATCAAAACAAACTTAGGATGATCTTAGGACAGGTATTGTGTCGTCCTAAAGTTAGGAAAAACTTAGGAAAGTTCCTAAATTTAGGAAAGCTTCGAGAAACTGACTTAAGACTAGGACATTTCCTAAGACGTTCTTAGGACACACCGTAGTCCTAAGATAGCTTCGTGAACATGCCTGCAGCTTCTTAATATCTCTCTAAATTCATGATTTAAAAAAATCATAGGCCAATGGATTTTTTCATAGCATCTGACTTGCTTCACTTTGGATTTACTTGGGTGCTATTGTTATTCAATGAATTAATTTTGAACCATAAAGATTGCTTTGATTTTTTAATTTTATCTTTAATTGCTTTGGAAGATGATTTTGATCAAAGAAAACCGTAGAATTTAATGCAAGGGAAATAATATCTAAATCTAAAAAGAAACATATTTAGCTTTTGGGATAAATGGAAAATATGAAAGAAAACCCTGTTAAAGATCTTTTTCTAAAAGAAGTTTTGAAATGATGTTGGAAAACTTTTGAAAAATTTAACGTAACATAAAAATAAGATGAAGAAAAGACGGAAAGTTACTATAGATTACATTAAGTTTAAGTAGAGAGTCTTACCTGATTTCTGACTGGATGAAAAATACTAAGTATATTTGCTGAGAAGTTTATATAAATAAGATGTAAGAGATAAAAAAGACCGAATTTTTCTTTTCTCATCATAATTGTACAACTTTAAATAGAAATGGTAAACTGTGTTTGAAATACAGCAGGGGCTCTTCTTAATTACTATAGAACAATAAATTTAGTTATTAATAAAAGTTCTACACAAATAAAGACTTTATGCAATTTGAATTGTAAGTAAAATTAATAATTAAGGACTAAAGTTTAAAAATATCTCGAATAAATATGATTTTCCAAACAAAGTACAAATGTATTAGCTTTAAAACCTCCCAATCTAAGCACAGATTTGAGCCAAGCATCAGTTTAAAAGTACCAGTTTTTTCTCTTACAAAGGATCAGAACTGTGTGTTTTTGTATCATTTTATATCTTTATAGGACAACATTACCATATTATTCAAAATATAAAAAGCATACAAAAATAACATTTGAAAATGTGAATATTTACTCATAAGTGCAAAAAAGTAACCATAATAAATAATGTATAGCAAAGATATTTACGGTATTGGCAAGAAAATATATCCAGTACCATACACAAATGAGCGGAAACTCACATTTATTATTCTTAATAAACTGTCAGTTTTAAATGCATCAATACTGCACATGCTCATTATGGACAAGTTAAGAAATATTTCCTGCCCGTATACTGGATATAATCATGGGTAACATGCTCTGTAAATTACAAAATTCATTACATTGTTATGCAGCCCCTGCTTTTAAAAGGTTACAACTAATATTTGATGAATTTGTAATTTGCACCACTTTTGTTCTTTCTGATACCCTGCAAGGATTTTCTACAGCTTGCAGGATATGGTCATCAAACTGCCTTCATAAAGCTTTCAAAAGATTTCTAAAAACTAATCCTAAGCGCTGCTGGTCATTTTAGGGGACGGTTTGACGACTTGTATCGTATTACTACACAGATTGTGTTTGGGCGGGTCCCTGTAATGGCCAAATTACTTGCACTTTATTATGTAAACTTTCATCATCGGTTGCCGGAACACAGAAACAAAACAGTAATGTCATTTTAATGCTCTGCAGCTTCAACCCTAGTCGTACGTGAAATCTGGACCGACCCCATGTCGCTTTTGAAAGGGATGACTATTTTTGCGATTACAGGTCAGTCTTCTAAGAAAGGACTCGGTCTAGTGCCACGTGCAGGTCGCAGTGAGGAACTCTCGTTACAGATCTCGCGGAGAAACCGATCACCTGATCTATCTTCTCTTCTGGACACTGCATGTCACGGAGCAAGTGACCGGTGTATGGGAACAATAGATCTCCACACACCAGCAATTAAATGTTGGAGTCTGTCAAAGAAGCGTAAAAAACGATTCATTATGAAGTCCGATTTTATGAAGCTTTCCTTGCTGTTTTATACATGTATAATTTCATGTTTTTATTTTAGACACTGAAATGGAATATCTGTCCATCAAAACCATGAATTGTGTGGGAATTATTATTACTTTTAAAAAATTGATCTGAATAATTGTAAGTAGGATATCAGTTTACATTTTTAGTGGTGAAGACAGAGGGGATAAAAAAAAGGTATTGTCAGAAGGGACAATGTCTTATCACCAACTGAAAGATGCCTTGTAGAGGTACCTATATTTGTACAAGTTCAAAAGTAAAAGAATCTGTAAATCAGGATAGATTTTTATTTTGTAAATTTAACTTCTTATTTCTCTTCCCTTGAGGTCTGAATATATAATATTTAGACATACATTTTGAGTTCTAATACTTGGTCACCGGGTAAACAAAAATATTCATTTTGTTTTAATTAATTCTAATTTAATTATTTATTATTATTTTTCTTTTATAAAGGAAGCATAATTATATATACATACATGTATTAAATCAAAAAGAGAAATACATGTAGAAAATATTTAAAGGACTTTGTTTAAAAATATAATAGTAAACATCTTAAGGTAACTGACTGATAACAGGACAATACCTTATGTTTACTGCATCACGTTATCGGCATATAAAGTACAAAAATAATAAACTGAATCAAAAAACATCATACTCTAAACATCTAAGATTTAAAAAATTATGTACACCTGCAATCATAAATTGAATTCAAGAATAACGTTTTTCAATTCCATTTTGCAGTGTTGTTCTTTCTGAGTTTTGTGTAGCAGTAAGGCATTTTTATTCTCTGCTGTTGAACAACTGTGTGGTTCGGTTTCCAAGTTTATTCAGTAGTTCTAACTTCCACTGTTTTACTGTACCAAGACAGATTCAGAAGCACGATTCCACTCTCCTCTACGGTTAAACTTTCCTGTATTTGAAAAAAAATTCTGATCAACTTACATGTACCACTGTTCGATAGTAGTATGAACATGGTCCGTCTTTCTATTTAGTTCGGTTAAACTTTTACCGATTAACAAAAAGCCTTGTTTAACTTTCCAATGTTTGTTGTATTGCGGATCAATTTCCTACTCGTCGAGATTAATATGAAGAGTTTTCACGTGCATTTTGTTCTTTTTGACGATGTTAAATATTTGTATTCATCATGAACAAACAGGTCTCTCCGACAACCATGATTTTCCTCCGTGTATGAGGTATACGGGTAGCTAGGGTGTCCACTCTTCTACTGGGAGATGCTGCACTATTACACGTATCCATTTTATATTATTCCTACTTCAGAGCCGATTTACCACAGTAATCAGTTTAATCCATTAATTTCTCAGTACGACAACATAATATGAAGCTGATTATTTATTGTTGAAGCTGTCTTTAAAAATAACGAATTTCACTTTTAATTGGATGAATTTGAATATTTACATTTGTTGAACACTCCATTCATTTCCTAATTCTTTTCATTTCCGTAACAAACTTTGATTTTAATTTTGTCGACATGTTCTAAAATCTATTTATAACTGCGTTTAACAACGACAGTTGTAATATCTTCATTTATTGTCAAGTATTATTTATACTTAATCAAACTGTAGATGAAAAATAATCCTTACTTACTGTTGCCATTTTACAAAAGAAAGAGGAGACCTATTTAAACTGATCTCATCTAAAGTAAAACATAATGCAAAATTGCTTTTTAGAACGTCACGGAGCAGCAGATGACGATGCAATTTCGTGTTTTACTCAGGAAAAATCCTCAACATACTCTAATCAAAGTACTGAAAGTACTGAAAAGCGGTTAGCATGCTTTCATCTAATATGTACCGAAAAAAGTGCATGAAATGATATTTAAGTATGCATATCTTTGTCCAATGCCATCAGAGAAAAAAAAAAACAGACATTCTGTTTTTGTAATACTTTACTTAATAGTAAAACCAATAACATTCCAAACTGATGTCACAGATGGATGCTATCTAATTAAAATCAGATGTTCCGAATCCGCTACTGCTTCTCAAACATCTAACAACATCCTATTTGGGGTCATGTAAGACTGAATCTTCGATTAGCCAAAGAAAATGGTTCTTCCGAAATCTTGGCTTATAGTTCAGATGGGTTTCTTGTTTTCACCACCGAACCAAAACACCCGAGGAGTTTTGTAGTAAACAAAATATGCATTGCAAAAGTTGTGTTATGTATGACGTGTGGGGTATCTTGTATAGTTTGCGTTCTTTCGTTTGCATTATTCACGTTCAGATGCCAGACTGCAGACTATACATGAAATTTATTCCAAAATTACTTTAATTCAACGTAAGACAGTATCAATAATGATGATATGTAGCCGTGGAATTAATTTGAGAATTGTTTACCGAGGCTTGAATCTACATAGCCAAATTGTTTGTGTTTACTAGTACATGTATTCATAATCGAAAGGTCGCTCTGATGTGACCCCGAATGGGATGTTAGATGTTTGAGAAGCGGTAGCGGATTTGGAACATTTAAATAAATTTTAATTAGATTGAAATGCATGTTTCAAAATTCAAACACGAGATTTCTTCAGTTTGAAAGACAGGACGTGCATTTTTAAAACCTCTCTTGGTGGCATCCAGTCGTTCTCTGGATGAAAACAATTATGTTGATGTTGAAATTTTAATTGTCTTTCATGCTCTATTGAATCTGAAATTAGGTAATTGTAAAGCCTACTATAGCAAACAACTAAAAAAATGACAAGTTAAATTCTTTAGATTAATGGATTTGGAGTAGTGTAGATCTACAGCTGGCTAGTCAGAGAAAAAAGGATGCCTGAACAGAGACTTTGTAAATGAATTGATATCAGAGAGCTCAAGATGTGTAGGCTCACTGCGGGTGTAACCTGTCAACGAGGGATGCTTACTTCTTCTAGGCAACAGATCCCACCTCTTGAACTTTCAGGAGTCAGTTTTTCTTCTTAAATCGATCATTGATCATTCTGTATTTTGATACAGATACTTCCGTTTAGAAATATTATGAACTACTACTTCTACGGGAAGACTGGCGAGTAAACAAGATTATCAAGCTTTATGAAATGTACTTTATTGACTTTTCAAACAAGTAAATGTTCGAATAAAGTAAATGGTATATGAGAATCATTTAAAAGAAGTCTTGCACAATATGTCTAGATAAGGACATATAATGTGTATTTGCCATATACTCTATATGCAATATTGTTCTCAAATAAAACATGTGAAAAGGAAAGTTGTCTAATCAATCAATACTAGTATTTAAAAATTCAAATGTACACTAAAAGTCAGTGTAACTTAAGAAGTTATCAGTGTCATTTTCTTCAATATGTCGGTTAAACAATATACACTGATTTTTTTTTTCTATCAATGTGCCTCTATACACCTGTATTTTAATTTAATTCTTCTCAAACGCTCAAAATAATAATCGACAAATTGGATAAATTCAAATTTAAAAAGTATTTTCACAGCTAATAATACGTTCCCTAGGAATTGATCAAATTTTCAAAACTTATAAATAAGCATTAGTATATATTTTAAATTTTTGCTAATTGCCATGATTTTTCATACCTCATTCTTCTGTGAATAATAATGTCGGTTGATTTTTAGAAGAGGATCACAATGCCGATTAAGATTAATATATATTTGTCCATTTTTTTTCAAAATTAATTTTACTACTTTAAGTGCCCCATTATTTTTTTTTCAAAACTAAGAGTAAGTGATCCCTTATGATCGTTTGTAATAAATTATCAAAGACGGGGTAGAGAATTTACCCTTGGAAGCAGAGCTTTTATAATCTGTTTATTAGACAGAGAAGAAAAGAGAAGAAAACAAACGTTTCATTGTGGAGGTAATCCTATTGTTTCCATAAAAACGTTACAAAAAGTGTAAACCTTACAGATGTATTCGGTGTTTTTATAACAGCGTTTTTCAGGTATTAGTTAACTTAATAAATGGTGTTTCTTAATACTTTGGCAAGGAAAATCAAACTCGATCGAGAGATTTGCTGATGTTTTTGCAGTCTGTAATAACCTTCAACCTGCTGTATAATTAACCGTATCGTTCAACTTTCAAAAATAAACTAACAGTTGCTATAAATCGCGATCGCACGATGTACATGTAATAAGGACCAAATTCTCAGTTCTTTGAAGTTATTGTTCTAAGTATTGTCAATGCTTTGGTAAATACTTAAATAAGAATTCGATATAATCGTTATAATAGCCACTCTTCACAGCATATTGTCAATCTCTCACCAGGGGGCGTATTACGCCAACAGTATACAAATCATAGGAAGCGCTTTGCTGAAGTTACCGTTGTCGATAGGTAGCGCCTTGTGGAAATTTCCGGTTTTGGTTGCAGAAGGATAAGGTTACGTGCCATAAAGCGATGTCGATAGGTAGCGCCTTATGGAAGTTTCCGGTTTTTTGGAGCCCATGCCATAAAGCGGTTAGCTAGCTAACCGCTTAAAAATGTTGGAGGAATAAAAAAAATATGTCACAAGCGAGTTGTGCATGTGTGTACAAATAATACAGGCAGTATTTGAGTGACAGAGACTCTGTATCGGACAATCTGTGAAATAGCTATCTGAACAAAAACTTCAAACGTTGGAATGTCAAGGAAAACATAGACACTTCAGAGTTGCTTATCCTGTGAAAGCAGAGTTAAGTATATAATAAAAGAAATTAAAACCTTAACAAAGGAAATTATACATGGAAAACAATTCTTTAAAAATAAATGTCAAGTATTAGAAAAATGATTTAATGATAGGGCAATTTATTTTTAAAATACCACTTTTAAAAAATTGTTAAATAAATCGTTTGCTTCTAAAAACTGATAAAAGTGTTATTTAAATGCTTAATTCAAGACTTTTTTTAAACAAAAGCTCAAATGTCGAAATATTATAGCATTACAACAAAATGTTAATACAAACTTGTATTTGGTGCGAACCATTTCATTTGATCTTTTAAAAATCGTTGTTGAATTTATGATGATATCGAGAAAACTCTTACCTAAGATGTTTTTAAGTGATCTTTATTCTGTGAATCCTTTGTCGTTTACCTGTTGTAAAATAATCCTTTTACATGTACGATTTCTCAGCGGGCAATGTTATTGCATACTAAACCGGTCACTTAATATACATTAAAGAAAATGTCCAAATAACGAATTGCAAAAACGATAAAAAAAAAAACAAAACAGTAGAACGATCGATAAGTTATGAAAAATTTAAATACAATTTTTAATAAAAACATTCTTCGCTTGATTATGAAATTTTTTTTTGCATTAATATTCTTAGGTAATAATTTGATCCGATAGGCTATCGGATGCAATCATTTAAGGTACAAATTATTAGTTAAATTTCAAGTTTTGTCATTACATATATAAAATTTCTGTAGCAATACATTTCATTTAAGATGGACAGAAAGTCTAACTGCTTCTTATATGACTATTCTTAGACAGGTAATTTTTTTGTGCGTGCTAGCCCTGCACATGTCTTTAATATCTCAAAACTGGAAACAAATATAACCAGGCACAATTAAAAAATATTTCATTATGAACAAATCGATTACATACACATATTTATCTCAATGAACCTCGCCACGTGCCGATTAGTAAGATACCAACTGGAAAATCACGAGGCTTTAAGCGGGCAAAAAATGAATTTTGGATTCGTAATGACTGACAGCACCAATAAGCTGTTGCATCTAGGCAACGGCATTGTATCCCAGAATTCCAAACCGCCCCTGCAATGCGACACTTTCACCTTAAATTCATTTTGTGGATTGCATTTTCCGCCTGATTAAATAAAACAGGAGTCACGATTCCTGTTTCATTCAAACTTTTTATTTAAAGAATTCATTAACCAAATCAGAGGAACATACACAATATCAACATTCTATTTAATGTACATGTGCTTTACTCCATTGGAGATATCTGCAACTGTAACATTTGGAAGTAACAGTGTAACAATATGATATGCATTGTATAAATAATTAAATACGTATAAATAAATTATAAATAAATAATCAATAATTATAAATGCAATAATCGTAGTAAAAATTGGATTATTGAAACCTAAGGAAATAATTAATCCAAAACAACCAATTTAGACGTTTACATCACAATAAGTAAACCACTAAATAAACATGGATGGCTGAATACTGTAAATTGTTTTAATTCCACGTTGTTAAAATTTCACGATCTTTCAAAAAGTTCCAATTGCGATGGTTTTAAATTCACGCTGCAAAAACATTAATTCAAATTTTCATATAAGCATTTAAACGTTTGTAAAATTAATAATAGCATTCACGATGGGTTAAATTTCGTGGTAAAATGATTAATCACGAACATAGCGAAATTAAAACCATCGCGATTATTTGCCAATATACAGTATGTAAATTCCTGAAGATCTGTACGTTTTAATATTTATAAGCTAATTGTAGAGTCTGCCTGAACCACTTCGCCACACTCCTCAAATGTATTCTTATGTTTTGTCGGGTCCTCTGGTACCCAGGTCTTGGCGAACAATGTCCGATTGGGACCGAGACCTGGGTTCTTTTCGTCTTTCCAAGACAAGGAATGACCCGCCAGAGGCTGCCAGCCACGTGCTATATCGTCTGCTCGCGTGCCTGTCACGTGGGGAAGGAATAAAAGAAAAAGACATTTAAATCGTCTTTTCAATTCAGAAAGGTATTCAATGATAAAGTATCTAAACAAATAAAAGCAATGAGTTTGTTACTCATCGGAAGAAGTCTAGTTTTAAGTGTTATGTTTTTTCTCACAATACCCTTTGTCGACAAATGGAATTTCTGAAGCATAAAATGATGATTGCCTTTTTTTTTAATTTTTTTTTTTTTTAGCGTTTTGGCTTCTTTTCTCTTTTAAAATTTGTATTACATTTGTGTCGTTTGCCTTTATGAGATTTTATATGAAAATGTGTAGCATAAATAAACTGCATTATATAGGAGGCCATGATAATGATGGCAAATCGTTAAAATTTGAGAATAATAATATTACTTTCTTTCATAGATTGAAGACCCAAGAAAGACCCAGGACGACATTTTACATAAATATCCATTGAATTTGATTTAGAAATACTTGCATCCGGAACAGATTAAAAACTAAAAAATAATTAAGGGGATAAAGAAATTTAAGCTTTTTTGTTTATGAATAAAGATATCTACACCAACAGTTTTTCTCTGTGATTAAAAAAAAATAAGAAAATTTGATCAAGCATTTGACTCGGAATAAGATATTTATGCAGTACGTAAAGAAAAAATACATTCACCTAAAATTAAACGACTTGGTGAAGGCAATAAGATGAACGTCATGAAAATTTATTATCAAAATATTTATTTTCTTAGTTGTTTCAGGGACCTATATAGGTCCCTGATTGTTAACAGTAGTTATTGTGCCGGATATACTAAATTTTAAGAAAATCTAGTTTTACTAACAGGCATATGAAAATGATCTTGTAATCATTTTATGGTAATCTAAAATTCCAATACATCTTTGAAATTTTCAATATTTTAAATATTCTTATTAGGGAATAGAAGGAACAAAACTGCTTTGTTACAACGCACTTTGAAAAATTACGCACTTTGAAAAAATTTTTCAAAGTGCGTTAAAATTTGGGACCAAGCTAACGCACTTTGAAAAAAATATTTTTTCTTCAAAGTGCGTTAATATCGACCATATTAACGCACTTTGAAAAAAATGTAAAGATTGATCAATATTTCTTCAAATAATCGGTATGATAAATAACAGATAACTTTTTAATGATAAAGTCACTGTAGGACCTGAGATATTGACGTTTTAAATATTTAAGGTTTTGATAAAATAAAAGGGAAAATCAAAGGGTCTTGGAATGTTTAAGTTCATTAATTCGTTTCTTCTTCTTTTTTTTAATTCTAGTCTTTGATAAGCAGATGTAAAGGTGTATAGGGGGCACTAACATAGGACAGCTTCAAGCAACTTAGAACTTATCATAATAAAAAGGGGCCAATTTGATTGTTCAAAACTATGAAAATTCTTTCTCTCTCATACGTTTTACTGTACTTAAAATTTTCTAGTTTTCATCCGTTTTAATTTTCTCATTTATTATTGAAAGTTTTCAACGTCATACCAGTTAGGTAAATACATAATTATATGAATGCTTTGAGTATAGCACAGACATCGAGACTGGGCGAAGGCTAGGGCCAGGGGAGGGGATGGGGGGCTAAGCCCCCCCCCCCAACTTATTTTGGAAAGATATATGCATCGTATAAGCATTGAAAATGCAGTGTACCCTTTTTAGGTTTATTGCTCCCCTCCCCCGTTTGTTACCGACACCTATGTATTGGAAAGATAAAGATTTGGACTGAGGGATCTTATACCCGTCTTCTCCTCTTTTCGACGGGAGTAAA